>NW_026943651.1:0-40632 GCF_024139115.2 Armigeres subalbatus
TGGAGTTGAAAAAAAAGTATCCCGAAATTAGTTTAACATTATAAATCAGATAAGATAGGAAGAATGAGGGTGATGTTCGTAGAATAAACATAACAATAGAAAATAGCTCTTTTATTCATATTATTCTTTTTTCCTTTTTACCTTTCTCGTATACTAAGTAGTGAAAATTTACAACTTTTTTCGGAACTGTACTGGAACTCTACTAGAAACAGACACCAGTCAAACCCACAACCCCGAAAGAATCACCATAAGTGCTGCGATTATAGCACATATGTAGAAGAGCGAATCCAACAACCGCCGAAATAAAGCATATTAAAGGTTCCCCCAAACACACGTGACGCGACAGTTGCCACGCGATTCTAGCGCTTGGCGACAGCGATTCTGTCGCCGTTGGTGTGGAAGCGTAAATAGAACACTGCCTGCAGCGACTTAACGATAGAATCGCGGCGATGAAATCGCTTAGGTCTGGGGGAGCCTTAAATCAGAAAACCTTACCAGTGGTGTCTAAAATCGTGTTTTAACGTGTTTATTTATTAGTACCTTTATTATGTGATTTAGCGTAATGACGTCTTCGAGACATTTTATCAGTAAGTCGATGCGCTTCTTTGGCGGTATTCAGCCTTATGAGTGAGTGAGATGAAGAATTTTTTTTTTCACTTAACAACATGCAAGGAATATGTCATCGCGAGAGTTGTAGCAAAAGTTCTCTTGAAAAACATTGTCGAAGACACCAAGTTCGTTATTTCATGACTTTTGCTTTTTATGCGAACAAGCTTTGAACATGTTCGACGTAGCATACAAGCATACAAGCATATGGAGACGCATGGTGCATTGGTTCATCAACACCTTGTGATGGGTGATTGATTTCTGCTTTGCATAGTAGGAAACGGTTTTTGATGAAATATTCCTTACATTCGCTTACAATTCTACAGTTCACGTATTAATTTAAAGTTCGTAACTTGTACTTTGCTATGCGTATGAGATTGACTGCCACAATTTGCCCGTTGTCAAGTTGCAGTTAAATGAAATATAACTAAAAAAAATCTAGTAAAACTATTACATATTTTTCGATTTTTAAAGTTTTAAGCCGCAATAGCCACCAAACGGCGTATTTCAATATTATCTAAAATTTTCTAGAATATGCCAAAAATTTATAAAGAAAATGAAAAAGATATGATGAAAAAACATTTTTAAGGGATTGTAAGCATGGAACGTAAAAAATCTCCAAAAGCAACGGAGTTACAAAGTTGATGTCTTCGACAAAGTTTTTCAGGAGAATTTTTGCTACAATTTTTACGCAGAATCTAACTTTATATGTTGTGAAGGGGAACCAATAAATTTTTCATTTCACTTTTAGTACGCTGAACACCTCCATAGAAGCGCATTAACTTACTGATAAAATGTCTCGAGGACATCATTTCGCTAAATTGCACTATAAATGTACTACATCAGCGATTTCACGGGAAAAGAATAGAGTTGAAAAAAAAAGTTGTCCAATTTTGCTCAAAATCGCTTGGTATGTTCTTCATCGAAAATAATTAGACCCGTATTTTTTTATTTTTTTATTAGGGTGACCATGTTCGATATAGGGTTACCAGAAAAATCGCTATTTTTCGAAATTTTTTATTTTAAAAAAATCATAACTTTTGAACCACTGGATCGATTTGCAATATTTTTTTATAGATAGAAAGCTTATTACTTCTAGTTCTTACTAAATTTTATGGTTTGGTGTATTGGTGTACTCAAATTTGCTAAAATGGTCAGAATATTCGTTTTTTAAGATTTTTTAAATGTTGGACCACAACGACTATATATTTTTATATTTTTTTATGAAAATTCAAATATTTTTACATCTCAAAAAATTAGAAATGTTCATCGAGCCGTTTTTGAGTAACATTTTTTCGAAAATTTCAAGTTTTCTGCCCATACACACATGGAATGAACGTTCAGCGATTCCACGGAAAAATTAATGTTTAAAACCCTTAAGACAAGAAACTTATTCATAACCATTTAAAAACGTATCATGACTTGTTTTTTAAAATACTTTGTGAAAATCCTACAGAGAAATGTCTGTTGAAAACCTGTGATCATTGCCCGGGTACGCAGACACTGGAGAATGACCTGATGAATTTTCTTGAAAATGTCGATTCCTTAGAATTTAAACAATGGAAGCAAACAGATGGTTGTCATTTAAATTCAATGCGAATGGATGCAGAAGAGTATGTGGAAACATTTTTAGAAAAATTAAGCGAATTATCTCCGCATAATTTTATTGCAGAGCAACAAGGAAACTACTTAAAACAACTTTAAATTAATTTGGAAGCAACTGATTGCATTATAATTGCTGACTTCTCTGAAAATTACTCTTTTGTTATTCAGGACGCTATACAAGGTTTTCATTGGGCAAACGCTCAATGCACAATCCATCCTTTTGCCATATATTATAAGGATGAAGCACAAAATTTTAACTTTACTAACTTCATAGCAATCGCAGAATTTACTAAACATAACCATGTTGCCGTTTCGGCTTTAAAAAAAAGCTACCCTACCTGAAAAATATCCATTTTTTTCTGATGGATCAGGCAGATGATGAAAATAATAATAAGATGACTGCTTTCAATTTGTGCCATATGTACAAAGATTCGGTCTTAAAGCAGAGTGGAACTTTTTTGCCACTTGCCATGGAAAAGGGCCTTGTGACGCTTTAGGAAGTGTTCTAAAGCGAAACGCCTCAAAAGCAAGTTTACAAGGCCATCATATTACAACTGCATACGAACTTTACTCTTGGGCTGTTTCTAAAGTAGATTTCAAAATATATTACGAGTTTTTCTCGGAAAAAGATTACAATGCAATGGAAAAGAAAATAAAGAACCGTTATACTCGTGTAAAACAAATCTCTGGGACACAATCGTTTCATTACTTTAAGCCACAAAATGAAAATTACATTATCGTGAAACGGTTTTCGTTTTCAGATGAAGAAAAGTGTGTTGAATTGTAAGAATTTTGCTATGTAATTTTTTTTTTTTTTGATGAATTATGAAAAATAAAAATAATCAAATTAAATGCTGAGTTTTAATTGAAGGTAATCAGAGAAAACCATTGCTTGTAGTCTAAAGTTTTGAGATTTGAGCTACCATTCCTCAATATAGCAGAGCCAAGATTCTCTCAGACAGCGCTGGTTGCCAAATTTTTATTAATACCAATGGAAAGCATTCATTACACAAAGAATTTCAACGTAGATTTCATTGGTCGGAAAAATTGTGTTTTTTGGACTTCAAAATTGATTTTTTAACTTCACTAAATATAAAAAAAATTCTACACGCTAAAAAAATATATTCTAGTTTCAGTTCGGTTTACTCAAAATGACCCTTTTGTGGAATAATTCAAAATAGTTAAGTTTACTCAGTCGTGGTTTACGCTACCACTCAAATTCGGCATGAGTGCCTCTGCAACCCTTATGAGCACTCATGCTGAATTAGGACGCTAACGGACCATTGTGGTTCCAGTTAAAGCGTAAACCATGGTTGAGTAAACCCTAGCAATGTTGGTCTATGCTTTTAAACAATTTGAGGATGATTTATAGTTCTTACATTTAATGGGGTCAGAATTGGACAAGCCTCTCCTACTTTTGATAGGTACATTACTTCACAAATAAAACTGGATTTGTAAACATGGTTATCATGAATTTATTAGGAATAAGTTTGATAACTTCAACAGAATGATTCCCGCAGTTATTTTAAGTGATGGAAAATTATGCTCATTCCATGTGTGTATGTTCAGAAAACTTGAAATTTTCAAAAAAATGTAACACAAAAACGGCTCGATGAACATTTCTAATTTTTTGATATGTTATCAAAAAATGTTTGAATTTTCATAAAAAAAAAATATTAAAATATATAGTCGTTGTGGTCCAACATTTCAAAAATCATAAAAAACCAATATTTTGGCCATTTTAGCAAATTTGAGTACACCAATACACCAAACCAGTATTCTTAGTAAGAACTAGAAGTAATAAGCTTTCTATCCATAAAAAACATTGCAAATCGATACAGTACAAGTTATGATTTTTTTAAAATAAAAAAAATCGAAAAATAGCGATTTTTCTGGTAACCCTATATCGAACATGGTCACCCTAATAAAAAAAATAAAAAAATACGGGTCTAATTATTTTCGATGAAGAACATGCCAAGCAATTTTGTGCAAAATTGGACAACTTTTTTTTTCAACTCTATTCTTTTTCCGTGGAATCGCTGAACGTTCATTCCATGTGTGTATGGGCAGAAAACTTGAAATTTTCAAAAAAATGTGACTAAAAAACGGCTCGATGAACATTTCTAATTTTTTGATATGTTATGTAAAAATATTTGAATCTTCATAAAAAAATATAAAAATATATAGTCGTTGTGGTCCAACATTTAAAAAATCTTGAAAAACGAATATTTTGACCATTTTAGCAAATTTGAGTACACCAATACACCAAACCAAAAACTTTAGTAAGAACTAGAAGTAATAAGTTTTCTATCCATAAAAAATATTGCAAATCGCTTCAGTGGTTCAAAAGTTATGATTTTTTAAAAATAAAAAATTTCGAAAAATAGCGATTTTTCTGGTAACCCTATATCGAACATGGTCACCCTAATAAAAAAATAAAAAAATACGGGTCTAATTATTTTCGATGAAGAACATACCAAGCGATTTTGAGCAAAATTGGACAACTTTTTTTTTCAACTCTATTCTTTTCCCGTGGAATCGCTGACATATTAAAGAAACGTGCTAAAACACGGGCCGGATAAAAAACGTATATGAGTTGGGCCGGATGTGCGAATAGTTCTAGCCAATGTATTCAAATATAAAATATGTTCAACAAACGCGATTTGAGTAAAGGTTCCCCCAAACACACGCGATACGACAGTCGCGACGCGATTCTAGCGCTTGGCGAGAGTGATTCTGTCGCCGTTGTTATGGAAGCGTAAATAGAACATTGCCTACAGCGACCCAACGATAGAATTGCGGCGACTAGTTGTCGCTGTCGCGGCGATAAAATCATTCTGGTCTGGGGAAGCCTTAATTCGTCGATATGTCGAGACATAAGTTTGCGTAATTAGCGGAAAGGTTCGGACAATGAATTCAAATTTTAGTGCCAAGCCAATTAAGAGAAGATTATGCTTGAGTCTAGGATGTTTTCGGGCTGGAAAATTTCTCGACACCCTGCGCATAGTGTATCCATTGTACTTGCCACACAAGATACATACTCATGCAATGGCTGGCATAGAAGAACTTTCAGTTAATAACTGAGGAATTGCTAATAGAATACTAAGTTGAAAAGCCGGCCAAGTTCCAGTTGGAATGTAGAGCCATGGAAGAAGAAGAAGAAGAAGAAGAAGATGCTTGAGGCTCTTAAGTTGAGGGTACTTTAATACGAATATTTGTTCACGAAAGTAAAGAAATTTGTGTAGGAGTTCGATCATAGCAAGCTTCGTGTGTAAACGTGTTTGTAAAATTTTCCAGCATAGTTTTTTACATTATGTTTTGAATTGAATTTCAGTATATTCCGGATTGCATTTAGATGTTTGTGTAGTTTTTCAGATGTTGTTAGTGATCCAGAAACCAAGAGCATTGGACATCTTGCTGAGTTTGTTTCACGAACTGTATTTGATTTCAGAAGCACAATTCTTCAAATGAACTAATTATTAGAAGTTGTTTCTAAAGGTTTTCCGCGCAGCAAAGAAAAATTGCAGTCTAATCCGGAAAGCTAAAAGTCTAATATTCCATATTCGATTTATGGTAGATGGTAGTGAATATAAAAATGGTTGCAATTGTGTGGCAGTGAAACAGCACTTGCCGTTTACTATACAAAGCAAATATTCAAATACTTCTGAACCATCAAAGTAATCCTAATGTGAACCTCAACCGATGGTCGCATTATTATTAATCAAAGCAATCGGGCTATATTTCGACAGACATGCAATGAACCATCAAATGGCATAAGGTGCCCAAAGTGACCCCCGCTTGCCTACAGTCGGATTAAACTCCACATTTAGCGATCCTGCTGGATGTTTAGAACATTGTAAAATAATAAAAAAAAAAAAACTGTGGAATCAAGCAAGCGGGAGCACACATGGTAAGCTGAGTTGTTTGTCTAAACTAGTGAGAGTGATGTGATCCGCTGAAAAAAAAAGTTTGTGACAACAATAAAATTGATACATTTGGACTACGGGTGAGTGCATTTGAAATTAATAAATAAATAAATAAGTAGTATACGTTGAGTTAAAAAAAACTGATCAGTTTGATAGCCGTTGAGGCTGTTATCCGATGAAATAGTAGTATGTACAGTTTATCAGTTTCTCTTCAATTTTACTTTTCATTGGCGTGTGGAGGGTCTTTGCAGTGTGCCCCACCTGTGTTGCTGCTTGATTTGATTCATTTCTGCATCTTATTCACGTAATTGTGCTTCGGGTTCTTATTTTGACTGGGTGTCTCGATGTATCGAGAGGCGCTTGCATAGAAAACTATGAATTCTTCGACTAAATCCTCAAAATTGCGCTTCAAGATCAATCAAAAAAAAAATCGGCGCCAAGCACACGTGTAAAGCGTCCCATGGTCAACAAATGAAACTTTTCTGATAGTGCTATCAGTTTTGATTCCAGAATAGGGTAAAATGCCCAATAGTGGACCCCCTAGTAGCGGAATTTTGCTTTTCCTGTCATAAGGAGTAGAAATTTTCAACATATTAATTCTTCTTGATATCGAACAACAAGCTCTGCATCTCCTCTTCTCGATACATACATAAAACACCCAAATACACGACGTTATTCGTCAAAATTATCATTTTAAAGTCTAACTGAATTCGTCCTATAGTAGACCCCTTGGGGGTCCATAATAGGAAATTGCTTCCCTATAGTCGACACTTCATTTGATTTTCATGTCCCGTTTCGGGACGTTCTTCTTCCCTATTATGGACCCTCCAAAATATTCCTATAATGGACACTCTCGTGTTTATTTTTTATAGAATTGTACAAAATCATCTAATTTTACTTTCCATAGCATTTCCAATGCATGTAATCAAATCATAGGACTGTAAGGTAGGCTCTCCCGATGGAATTTCATAGGAAAATGTTGACATTGTGCTGTAATAATGCAAAAATGGCTGGAGGGTCCACTATTGGTTAGGGGTCCACTATTGGGCATTTTACCCTAAATAAAATGCGTTGGCTAATTCAACTTAGACATGCTTAGCAGTGTTCAGTAAAAATAATTATTGCAAAATTTTAGAATGAGCGTGAGTGGTGCTTGCATATGGTGCTCAGTGCGACTTAGTGTTGCTAATCTTCGTAAAGAGCGCGAGTTGTGCTCGCATTAAGTGCTTAGTACGAGTTATTGATGTAATGTTTGAATGAGCGCGAGTGGTGCTCGCATATGGTGCTCAGTGCGACTTAGTGTTGCTAATCTTCGTAAAGAGCACGAGTTGTGCTCGCATATGGTGCTCAGTGCGACTTAGTGTTGCTAATCTTCGTAAAGAGCGCGAGTGGTGCTAGCATAAAGTGCTCAATACGAGTTATTGTTGCAAATTTTTGAATGAGCGCGAGTGGCACTCGCATATGGTGCTCAGTGCGACTTAGTGTTGCAAATCTTCGTAAAGAGCGCGAGTAGTGCTCGCATTAAGTGCTCAGTACGAGTTATTGTTGCAAATTTTTGAATAAGTTCGACTTAGTGTTGCTAATCTTCGTAAAGAGCGCGAGTGGTGCTCGCATAAAGTGCTCAGTACGAGTTATTGTTGCAAATTTTTGAATGAGCGCGAGTGGTGCTCGCATATAGTGCTCAGTGCGACTTAGTGTTGCTAATCTACGTAAAGAGTGCGAGTGGTGCTCGCATTAAGTGCTCAGTACGAGTTATTGATGTTATTTTTTAATGAGCGCGAGTGGTGCTCGCATATGGTGCACAGTGCGACTTAGTGTTGCTAATCTTCACAAAGAGCGCGAGTGGTGCTCGCACAAAGTGCCCAATACGAGTTATTGTTGCATTTTTTTTTAATGAGCGCGAGTGGTGCTCGCAGATAGTGCTCAGTGCGACTTAGTGTTGCTAATGTTCGTAAAGAGCGCGAGTGGTGCTCGCATAAAATGCTCAGTACCAGATATTGTTGCATAAAAAATTCTCAGTGAAACTTAGGGTTGATAGTTTTCGAAAAAAAGTGCTTGCTTCGAACTAGTGTTGTTAATTTTTGAATCGAGGCCCTTGGAAAACAGTGGTTACTAACTATAATTCCAATATGCACAATACCAAGTGAGATGTGGTGTCGCTAAGCACTTGAATCAATATTATTGTACATACACAGCAGTATGCTCGAAGGTGCAATGTGTCTATTCCAAACTTCTGGAAGAAACCAGTATTGATACAAATTTTAATAAATAGGGTAAGTTGAGAATAGAGATGCAAGGAAAGGATGCAAAGAGAGCTCAGTCACGATTCAGTAGCTAATTGGTAAGTAATTGGAATATAATCATGGTAAAAAAAATATTTCGAAAAGTCCTTCAAAATCATATTTTGATTATTATGTGAGTCAAGTTCTGAGGCTGATAATTTGACAACCTGTATTCTACTTTGTCTCTACAATGAGAGTATGGTCCCAGACAACCACACATGCATAAGAATGCACGATCAAAATCGTTTACCGATCCAAATTTTATCAAAATCGCATTGTTGTGCGAAGCTCATCAGTTAATTAATAAAGTTACCCGCACAGTAGGCTATTTTACGAGTTTATTCCAGCTTCATTTGTTGACATCGCATATTCCTGCAATCAAACTCAAATGAAATCGGAATATCTGTCAAACAGAATTTGTTGTCACAAACTACATCGCAATGTATAACGAACAAATTCGCATAAAAATCGTGCACATCGCATACACTAGCGTGCAACGTTGGATAAGAAATACACATATATCGCCTCCACTTTTGTACGTAGAAAGCGTTTTCGCGACTGGTAAGCGATGAAATTTGTGCGCATAGGCATCGCATAAGAGAAAATCAATTCTATTATGCATGCATTCTGGTTGTCTGGGTGTGGTGTCAAATATAATTAATGGACAAATGTTTTGGTTTCTTATAGGCATAATAGAGCAAACAGCAAAGTTTTCAAGTAAAAAAAACGAACGACACTTGAAAAAAATCCTGAGAAGAGGGGAAATGTGTGGCATTGAAACAGCACTTGCCGTTTAAGGGTGGTATGGACTTCTAAAGTACTGTACAAATAGATAGGACAAGTAATGGTCAAGGAATGATTCCGCTACTGAAATTCCTTGAACAGTACGGAGCTCACAAGGAAAACGAATATTTAGGCAATAGCAGGCGTATTTCAGTGAAGAAAACACAGACTGACGTCTTCACTAGCGGAATAATGCACTGGTGCATTATTCCTCAAGTAAAGTGACGTTTTGTGAAGCTATATCACCATTGCTTTAATTTTTTTGCAATTTATTTTAGGTGCACTATTTTTTCGGGTGTGGTGTACCGATACGAAAGGCCATGTTGAAAGTAGGTGCTCCCAATGGCCATGTTGGAGTGAAGTCGGTGGAATAAATTGGCCCGTTCTTGTTCGTCAACTGGAAGGCGCAATGGTTGTTCTATACTCTTCCTGGCAAATCTGAGCTTTCCTATAAACCCCAGGAAGAGTTTGATGGCGTAGTTCGAACAGCTATCAGAATCGTCTTTGAGTAGCGTGTATAATGGGTTATCGTTATCAGTGCTTCCGCAGTGTACCTGCAACTTTATATATCGCTGCCCGTAAGCTTTGTCACAGCTGTGGAAAATGTTAGCACCATTGATCCCTTTCAGCATACATACTTCCTGCAGCACTACAACGTCTATAGTTTTGCTAATAATCCCTCGAAGAAACTTGGACGATGTTCAGCAGCCCCTAACAAGGGGAACAGAAGCTGGATCGCACCTTCTTGGTGAACAGACGTTCATACAGATTAAATTAGTCCCTCTTGCCTGTCAGAAATCGACCAAAGCTCCCAGGTTAGCCGATTGACCGGACCCACGAAAATGTAAGGATAAAAGTTGCTTGGCAAAAAGCCACCTAAAAATAATGTCCTAGTGTTTTATAAGTACATAATCAAGGGGTGGACGTGGAAATAAACAATAAATGTTATACCAAATGAAATCCATAAACTCATCGAATAACCTTTTGAATACTATTGAAGTTTTTCTTCAAAGGAAGAGTGTGTGCCTTGGGGAATTCATAATTGAAAGCTTATTTAATGAAGGCTTTGTATTCGTTAGAAAATTTAATGCGTAATAGTGCCCCACCTTAGTCTACGACAAAATTTAGCTGAGTTTCAGCATATTATCCTACTTGATACTTGATGGGCTACAGTTCCTCGATAAACTTATGCCGAATGGAGTATCCTTCTCCACTGGATTTGATCCTTGGCCTATCGCTTCCTGTTACCCTGAACGCTTAGCGCCCTCAGGTCCTTTGCTACTGCAAAAAGCCATCGTCTACGCGGCTTTCCGTGAAGCCTACGGCCCCTACATGGTTCTCTACTGAATATTATTTTTGCTTGGCGCTCTTTCGACATACGAACAACGTGCCCAGCCCATCGTTGTCTGCCGTGCCCTCCCCAACAAACATTGAAAGCTGATAGAGCGCTTATTCTACAAAAAACCCAAAAACTAGCTTATTCAGCTTTTATTGTTTATTGGATCGTTGATTGTCAGCGATCATGTATTTCGTTTTGCTAAATAAAATATTATTTAAGCTCTTTTGAGTGCAGCTAAGTGCTTGTGAGTGTTAATGAATGTTTGTAGGAATTAAATTAATGGTCAAGGGAGTGTACAGTCGATTTTGTAGTTTTTTACCGTATTGAATTGCCGCACTTTGCTATGCTGTTATATATTGTTTTCATGTTTTACCCTTCTTACCACTTAAGAAGGGTATTAAGGTCTGAGGAAAGCTCTCTCGCGGTAGAGCGAAATTTTCATACTAATCTGTAACTCGGAATTGGGAACAAATTTCGCTTATCCCAACAGACGATCTGTTTGGAATTTATCAAGGAATGTTCTTAGATAATTTTGTGGACCTACTATTTCCCAAATTTGAATTGAGCTTTAAAAACTAAACAATTGTACAACTAAAATTTTCGCTTCTCAGTACCTCTCTCCGATGATTTGATGCATGAAGGAATCGAATTTTGCAAAACCCAACTGCCAAAAGTTTTAAAATTTTTCAACGATCATTTTGATGTTATAAAAAGTATATGTGATTGCATTAAATTTTGAAGGAAGCTCTTTTTACTTCAACCAAGTTTTCCAAATTCCATACACAAATTACCATTTCGGGAGAGTAGTCATCACCATATTTTGTTGTGGCGCACGGCAGGAAAAGAGCGATGAGAGCGAAAGAAAGTTCGTCAACTTTGAATGTAGCATGACACTATAAAAAAGCGAATTCCCATTTTTAAATAAAAATAAAATGCAGGAATGGGATGCTCCTCCAGGAATTCCTCCGCAAGCTCCGCAAGCTTCCTCCGCAATAATTCCTCTGAAAGTTGCTCCAAACATTCATGTGGAACTTCCTCAAGGAATTCTTCCGGAAGTTCTTTTAGGAATTCCACCGGAAGTTCCTCCAAGAACTCCTGCGGAAATTCCTCCAGGAATACCTCCGGAAGTTCCTCCAGCAATTCCTCAGGAAGTTCCTCCAACAATTCCTCCGGAAGTTCCTCCAGGAATCCCTCCAAAAAATCCTCCAGGAATCCCTCCGGAAGTTCCTCCAGGAATTCCTACGGAAGTTCCTCCAGGAATTCCTACAGAAGTTCCTCCAGGAATTCCTACGGAAGTTCCTCCAGGAATTCCACCGGAAGTTCCTCCAGGAATTTCTACGGAAGTTCCTCCAGGAATTCCTACGGAAATTCCTCCAGGAATTCCTACGGAAGTTCCTCCAGGAATTCCTACGGAAGTTCCTCCAGGAATTCCTACGGAAGTTCCTCCAGGAATTCCTACGGAAGTTCCTCCAGGAATTCCTACGGAAGTTCCTCCAGGAATTCCTACGGAAGTTCCTCCAGGAATTCCTGGTTCCTCCAGGAATTCCTACGGAAGTTCCTCCAGGAATTCCTACGGAAGTTCCTCCAGGAATTCTACGGAAGTTCCTCCAGGAATTCCTACGGAAGTTCCTCCAGGAATTCTACGGAAGTTCCTCCAGGAATTCCTACGGAAGTTCCTCCAGGAATTCCTACGGAAGTTACTCAAGGAATTACTACGGAAGTTCCTGCAGGAATGCCTACGGAAGTTCTCAGGAATTCCTCAAGGAATTCCTCCGGAAGTTCCTCCGGAAGTTCCTCCAGGAATTCCTACGGAAGTTCCTCCAGGAATTCCTACGGAAGTTCCTTCAGGAATTCCTACGGAAGTTCCTTCAGGAATTCCTACGGAAGTTCCTTCAGGAATTCCTACGGAAGTTCCTCCAGGAATTCCTACGGAAGTTCCTCCAGGAATTCCTACGGAAGTTCCTCCAGGAATTCCTACGGAAGTTCCTCCAGGAATTCCACCGGAAGTTCCTCCAGGAATTCCACCGGAAGTTCCTCCAGGAATTCCACCGGAAGTTCCTCCAGGAATTCCACTGGAAGTTCCTCCAGGAATTCCACCGCAAGTTCCTCCAGGAATTCCTACGGAAGTTCCTCCAGGAATTCCTACGGAAGTTCCTCCAGGAATTCCTGCGGAAGTTCCTCCAGGAATTCCAACGGAAGTTTCGTAGGAATTCCTACGGAAGTTTCTCCAGGAATTCCTACGGAAGTTTCTCCTGGAATTCCTACGGAAGTTCCTCCCGGAGGAATTCCCGATAAAACTTCCGGAGGAATTCCCGGAGGAACTTCCGGAGGAATTCCCGAAGGAACTTCCGGAGGAATTCCTAGAGGAACTTCAGGATGATTTCCCGGAGGAACTTCCGGAGGAATTCCCGGAGGAACTTCCGGAGGAATTCCCGGAGGAACTTCCGGAGGAATTCCTGGAGGAACTTCCGGAGGAATTCCCGGAAGAACTTCCGGAGGAATTCCCGGAAGAACTTCCGGAGGAATTCCCGGAAGAACTTCCGGAGGAATTCCCGGAAGAACTTCCGGAGGAATTCCCGGAGGAACTTCCGGAGGAATTCCCGGAGGAACTTCCGGAGGAATTCCCGGAGGAACTTCCGGAGGAATTCCCGGAGGAACTTCCGGAGGAATTCCCGGAGGAACTTCCGGAGGAATTCCCGGAGGAACTTCCGGAGGAACTTCCAGAGGAATTCCCGGAGGAACTTCCGGAGGAATTTCCGGAGGAATTCCCGGAGGAACTTCCGGAGGAATTCCCGGAGGAACTTCCGGAGGAATTCCCGGAGGAACTCCCGAAGGAATTCTTGGAGGAAGTTCCGCAGGAATTCTTGGAGGAACTTCCGGAGGAATTCCTAGAAGAAATTTCGGAGGAATTCCCGAAGGAACTCCCGGGGGAATTCCTGGAGGAAGTTCCGGAAGTATTCCTGGAGGAACTTCTGGAGGAACTCCTGGAGGAACTTCCGGAGCAACTTCCGGATGAATTCCTGGAGGAGCTTGCGAAGGAATTTCTGGAGGAGCTTTCGGAGGAATTCGTTGAGGAGCTTCCGGAGGAACTTTTGGTGGAACTTCCGAAGTAATTCCTGGTGGAACTTCCGGAGGAATTCTTGGAGGAAAATCCACAGGAAATCTTGCAGGAACTTCCGAAGGAATTCTCAAAAGAACTTTCTGAGGAATTCCTTAAGGAACTTCCTAAGGAATTCCTGGAGGAATATCTGGAGGAATTTTTTGATGTACAACGAACTGGTGGAGGAACTTCCTGAGGAAAACATTGTGGAACTTCTGAAGAAATTTCGTAGAAAATTTGGCGCTTGAAACTAGTTCACGCCCAGTCGCGCAGCCGCGCCACTGCCGCCGATCACCAACGGCCACGGCACCACGCCGCCGCCGCTGGTTGGAAATGATCTATCACGCCACCACCGATAAAATTTCAATCGGCGCAAAGGTCTAAATTCCTCCAGAATTCCAGAAACGGGGAATTCTTTTAGGACTGCCTTCAGAATTTCTTTCAGGAATACCTCCGAGAATTCTGCAAGAAATCCCTCCGAGAATTCCACTGACTTCCTTCAGGATTTATCCCGGGAATCACTCCAAGAATTTATGTGTTGAACTTAATATTTAATTAAAAAAACACATTAATGAAGAACAAAAAAAAACTTCTAGAATTTTTCCGGGAATCTCTCCAAGAAACTCTTCAAGAATTTCTCCATGAATTCCCCTGGGAACTTCTCCGGAAATTCCTCCAGGTATTTCTCCGGGAGCTTTTCCGAGAACTCTCTCAGGAATTCGCCCTGTAATTCTGAGATTACATTTATCAGATGGTATGTGTAGAATTTTCTTGAAAAAAAGAAAAGAGAAAAAAAGCATTAAGAATAAAGAATAAAAAGAGCATAAACAATAAAAAGAAAAAAAATGAGAAGCAACCTTTCTTTATTGCTCCGTTGGATTCTTGTTGTAGCAATACATTCCTGTCCTTGCTAAATATATATGTTTCTATGTAATATCCGGCTATGGTATCGATAAAAGAAAGGAGGCACAAACAACTCGCACTTATGGAGAAAGAATTCCGTCCAAGTGAGGAGTGGAATCCTGTAAGGATATTTAGGGCCGTTAATATAAAATAAGATCCCACCGATTCACGCCAGTACGCTGCCGCTGCTGACAAGAAGTGCTCCGACCATCACTCATAAATATTAACTGGAATAGTTGGAGATAGAATACAATGTAGTTACCTAGATCCTCTCGAGTAAGAGGGTAAGACAAAAATAAAATACAATTTATATAACAACCGTTGATATCACATCGAGCATATTACATACATCGATAAATCGTTTGGAAACTAGTAACAAAATTATAAATTATAACAGCATGAGATAGATTTCAAAATTTTGTTAGAAAAATTAGTTATTTTAACAATAACCTGAACCATGGTAAAAGTAGCCTATGTTGAGAATTGTTTAAAGTGTAACCCAGTAACACAACATGATATAAATTTGTTATTATCTCCTGCTTGAGTTAGTTCGTGATACGCTACGTGAAGCCTATTTTCAATCATTTGTTTGATGATTTCAACTTGAATATTTCACCCTGGTGAACAAACTCGAATAGGTCGAAAGGTCCAGAAAGCCACATTGATCTCTGTCTATGGTCAAATTTACTATTATTAGATTGTCAGTGGAAGGTTATGAAAGATTCTCATGGTAGTGATAGCATGTCGATTGTCACCATAATCAAAAGTGGCTATCAACGATCAGAACCTGTTAATGTTCCTTTCATCCTATCGAGGGACATTGACTAGCAAAAATTTACAACGGCAGTAAAAATGGTATTGAATCAACAGATATTCTTCTACCACTGGATGAGTGAACGGCATAAAATAATCCTGGCGACGTTTTGTCGAGGGACTACTACAAAAAACCTCATTGACAAGAATTTGTAAAATGGCTCGCAACAAGCGAGAGTGAAGAATACTCCAATCGATGGATATTCAACATAAAAAAATAAAAATGGCAAGATTCAGTACCATCTGATCCAATATTTAGAAAAACCAGACTTCTGAACGTTCTAACTATCAATGTCTCTTTGTTTATCAAATATTTCTTATACGGCATGCGATAACATTAAATCAAATATTAATAACATATCAATAAACTGTCTTTGATTAAATTCAATTATCTGAGGAAAAAAAACCTGATATCGTAAATAGTCGATAAATTGAGCTGAGGAACTGTGTTGTGGAGTACAATATTGTGCCATCAGAATGGAGGCCGTTTTCAATGCTATTATGCATGAGAAAAATATTGTAAAAAATATTATTTAATAAATCGACCATTGGTTCGAGCAAAATGCATCACGTTGATAATTGAAAAAGTGGCAGGTTTCTGGCACACAGCAGCAACAAACGGTTTAGGAAAATTCGCAGCTTTCTAAGTCAAATTATCAGAATTGCGCTTGTTGGTACCACGGGATCAATTAATGGTCCTTGCACGGACTGATGTAACGAAGAATTATGAAAATACCGCATTTTTCTAGGATGAACGGATTTTTGAGTTGCTTCGGGGTTTTTGGAATCGAGAATATATAAACTCCACCCTGGTGACCATCGCTGCACAGGAAGCCAAACATTTATCTTTTCTGATACATTTCAATTTTGGATGATACGTCACGAATATGGGGGTGTTTGAAATGTTCGGTTTGTTGCAAATTTTCGGTCAAATCTTCGAACTACAAATAAAAAAACACATTAATGGCTATTCACAAGAGATCTATTAGAGCTTCTTCATTTATCCTAATATCTGCAGCTGAAGTCTAATCAAAAGCTCGGTAGCAAATCAGCTGTTCAATAATTATATCTGCATTCAAATTCATCTTTTTCCGCCTCATTTGCTGCAGCTTTTAGATACATAAATACAACCAGCATACAACCGTCGAGCAAGCTACCAGAAAACAAAACCGTAAAACATTTATAAAAATGTATGGTATATGATTTCGTAAATTAATTATTTACAATTACCTGCTTGATGACATTCTGCTACATTGACTTACGGAAGAGGACAGAAAACAATTTGTTTTTCGCCTACTTTATGAATTACGTTAGCTAATCAAAATTACTTTGGTAATTAGATCGAATTTTCCTTGAGCGTTTTCCTTGAGAGCTGCATACTAAGCTTTACTATACAAAGCAAATAATGCTTCTAAACCATCAAAGTAGGCCTAATATCAACCACAACCTATGGTCGCATTATTATTAATCAAAGCAATCGGGCTATATTTCGACAGACATGCAGTGAACTATCAAATGGCATAAGGTGCCCAAAGTGGCCCCCGCTTGCCTACAGTCGGATTAAACTCCACAGCAATGTGCTTACATATAAAAATTAAATAGTGCTTTAAGTGCACAGTTTCCAACCAAATTACGAGTGGGGGGGGGTGTTGCGGGAGCAAATGAGGTGTCTTATAAAAATACTCACATTTTTCAGTTTCGGGCTATTTCAGAATTATGTTTGCCCTTAGCCTCACTGCTCGTGGTACTTCCTAGCATCTGTGTAATTTATAAAAATAAATAATGAATACGCATTCATTCGTGATGGCGGTTCTTATCTTTGTCAGAAACAATAAACCTGACAAACGCTATCATCGGTAGGCATTACCCATAGTCGCTACGCATATATGCCCATTGAAAATAAATGGTCAGTCGCAGTGTAGCTCATGGATTTCTGGCGGCAACAGGGGGAAGATGATCATTGAGGCGAAGATGATCATTTGACGTGTCAGTCAAAAGCGCCTTTTTTTTTTGAAACGATAGTCAACAATATTATCCGTTGTAAGTAATGTTACCGCTAATGTAGAAAATCCGAGTTTTTCGATTATAATCATGAAAGTGTATTTCGTGGAAGAAAGAGAGATATAGTCATAAATGACGCTATTTTCGTTTCAAATATTGACTTCGTAGACTTCTTTACGTAGTAAATTCAACATTCATACAAATAACTTAGTGTATTTTGACGGCTAAATAGGTCATAATGATTTTAGTAGAGCTGTCTTGATGAACTTCACCCCAAACCAGATTACTCAAAAAATGTGTGATAATTTAATTTATTTTAATAAATGCGGACGCATTTCAGAGAACTAAAGTTGTTGATTATTGCAACGTATGGCAGTACATGTTTTGAAAATATTTGTTTCGATTTAAAATGTAAACACACATTGATATTGCATGTTTTGTCTTGAAAATGATCATCTTCCTCCCAGATGAAGCTATAACCAAAGATGTAAATTATTGTTGGCTCAATATTCATAATTGGCTTTTGGAAAACTTAACAAAGAGAAATAGGCGTAAAACTTTGCGGTAAGACGCGCGGCTACAAAGCAAGACCATGCTGAGGGTGGCTGGGTTCGATTCCCGGTGCCGGTCTAGACAATTTTCGGATTGGAAATTGTCTCGACTTCCCTGGGCATAAAAGAAACATCGTGTTAGCCTCATGATATAAGAATGCAAAAATGGTAACCTGGCTTAGAAACCTCGCAGTTAATAACTGTGGAAGTGCTTAATGAACACTAAGCTGCGAGGCGGCTCTTTCCCAGTGTGGGGATGTAATGCCAATAAGAAGAAGAAGAAGAAGGCGTAAAACTTTGAATATTGTCTCATGATTATCAATACTTCATACATATATAATTGATTAGCAAAAAAACTGCGTGACTCTCGCTTCTAGTTCTTTGCGTGTTTGTATATTTAAGAAGAAAACACATATCATGTCAACAGATTGCTATGCTTATGTCTAAACAATGATAATAATTGATACATTTCTAACCGGAAACATCACCGAAACCAACTAGTATCCTATATAAACGAAAGGGGATCATTGTCCTATTCTGTTGCAGTTCGGGATAAACGCTTGTAGCGATTTAATTTTGTCTCAACATTTACAAGCGAGAACAATCTTGTTGTCATTAGCAAACTGGTAGTTTTACATTCGCTGTGGGTATGACAATTGTTCGACAATCCCACCCAGGAAATTCATGCGTAGGACATGTCCTACTTGTCCAGCCCACTCCCGGCGCCACTGGATAGCACACCTTACAAACACGCTATTTGGAAAAATGTACTGGGTTTGATTGGAGAAATGTTATAAGAAGAGAAATATCAGCAATCCTTGGAAGCTCATCAATTAGTGTAAGACTAAACAAAAAGTGTCTCCAAGCAATAGCGAGTTTAAGTCTATTTTTTATCGTTCATGGATGCTGATCTACTTCGTAGCATCGGAGGCTCGGGGCTGCCAAATAATTGACTTTGCGGATGATGCGTTTTTTTGTTGTGAAATAAGAAAATTGTGCTTTGTCTAATCGAATGCACATCAGTTTTATCGCATAATGGAGCGAAAAAGAAAATTTATGTGTAGGGCGATAGTTGTGGGTGTTCCTATAGTTGCGGTAGTGTTGACCTGCTATTAGAAGAAATAAAACAAAACAGTTTCTTCCCAAAATCGGCTAAGTATTACTAAAATACCGTATCATATTCTTGGCTTTGCACCAATAGTTGCGGTAGTATTCCTATAGTTTCGAGTCCCATATAAAATCAATGTTATTCGCAACTATAGCAAAACGAATTAAAAAATACCGCAACTATTGGAACGCTACACCAATAATTGGAGGTATCATTTAAGGTAACAATGATGGATGCTGCTGCAATTGAAGCACTTTTCGGGTGAAATTTGAATAATAAACTTTCATATGCACCCTTGAGGTAGGTGAAATGGAGTATAGACTTGATGTGAACCTACACATATTGGCGGAAAGTGCTTAGCTCCTCCACTATTGAGTCTTTAACCCTACTGTATATAAGAAAAAATAATTCATGTGGGAAATCCGAAATCGATTTACCCGAGCCAACATATCCGTAGGAACAATATGATAAATCCGTTACTATCTTGCGTTGCGTTGCGTTGCGTGGTAACGGAGTATTTCGTAGATTGCATACTGTAGCTGTCATGTATATTCTTTAACTTTCTTACCCCAATTGCTTATGGATTACTATTTGGGATATAATAGCAACCCAATTGGAGGTCCAAAATGATAAAGCATGAAAGCTACCATTGCCGACCACGCCCATCTTCTCCGTTACTAGGGAAAGGAAGGAAATGATGATATGACATCTACTTAACGAGAGGCCAGCGACTCACCGACGCCCTCATAGATGTCAAGGAGTTGGATGGTTGGTAAGGAATATAGTTTAGGAATATCATCATAAGCAAATGATATAAGTTTGTACAGACGTTGGGAGTGACAATGCTAAGAAATTCACGTCACTCCGTTCTCCATAGTGTTGCTTCTTCTTGGGGTGGGACAAGGTATTAGACTTTATTTTATTTATTATCAGATTAAGGCCGGAGTGACCTGTGCTGCACATAAAAGACTTCTCCATTCAGCTCGGTTCAAGGCTGCACTTCGCCAACCACGCAGTCTGCGGAGGGTCCGCAAGTCGTCCTCCACCTGATCGATCCACCTTGCCCGCTGTGCACCTCGCCTTCTTGTTCCCGTCGGATCGTTGTCGAGAACCATTTTTACCGGATTACTGTCCGACATTCTGGCTACGTGCCCGGCCCACCGCAGTCTTCCGATTTTCGCGGTGTGAACGATGGATGGTTCTCCCAACAGCTGATGCAACTCGTGGTTCATTCGCCTCCTCCACGTACCGTCCGCCATCTGCACCCCACCATAGATGGTACGCAACACTTTCCTTTCGAAAACTCCCAGTGCGCGTTGGTCCTCCACGAGCATCGTCCAGGTCTCGTGTCCGTAGAGAACTACCGGTCTTATAAGCGTTTTGTAGATAGTCAGTTTGGTACGGCGGCGAACTCTATTCGATCGGAGCGTCTTGCGGAGTCCAAAGTACGTACGATTTCCAGCCACTATGCGTCTCCAAATTTCTCTGCTGGTATCGTTATCGGCGGTCACCAGTGAGCCCAAGTACACGAATTCTTCAACCACCTCGATTTCGTCACCACCGATAGAAACTCGTGGTGGGTGGCTCACATTGACCTCTCTTGAGCCTCTTCCTATCATGTACTTCGTCTTCGACGTGTTGATGACTAGTCCAATCCGTTTAGCTTCGCTTTTCAGTCTGATGTAGGCTTCCTCCATCCTCTCAAAGTTACGTGCCATGATATCAATGACGTCGGCGAAGCCAAATAACTGGACGGACTTCGTGAAAATCGTACCACTCGTGTCAATCCCTGCCCTTCGTATTACTCCCTCCAAAGCGATGTTGAATAGCAGACACGAAAGACCATCACCTTGCCGTAACCCTCTACGGGTTTCGAAGGGACGAAGGAAGGTATTAGACTTGCCCTGGCTAATTAGCCTTGATTTAAGCGCCAATACTCGCTCTCTGAAACGAGAAAGAAAGAAAAAAAGTTGCCCCACCCACCTCCCAATGCATGTCAATAGTCACTTCCCTTATTGGTTACAGAAGAAACTTCGGCAAAGATAAAAATCATAATTTTTGTCAACAAGAAATACAGATGCGAATTTTAACATGATTTTTCTGTACCAGGCGGTAAGAGTATTAGGGCTATCGCTGAGAGTTACACTAATACTTTTGCAAAGGATAAAAGAGACAAACGCTCTTTCCTTCGTTAAAAATATCTTGCATCTTAAAGACTATGATTTTTAGATTAACGTAAATAATGTTCAAAAACTTACCAAATTAGGATTTCACTTACGGATACCATCTCTAAATGACCAGTGCTCCTTGAATTTATGATGCCAGCGACGTTTATTCGTGCTTCCCACAAAACAATTGATGTCCCTTACAGCTTGCCGTAATGAAGTGAGTTGGAGTTATTTGCAAGGCCTAATACAACTACGCACAATTGAAAAAATAATGGTAATATAAATGTGGACACACATGCCAGAAAGAATTAAAATAATAGAGGAAAACTAAAGCAATAAATTTAAAATGATACTTAATGATTCCAGGAAGCTCTTCGATGTAGAATTCAGCAGGAACTATTGAGGAATAAATCTAGAAAAATCGGCTTCCCAAGATACGCCAAACGCTGTCCGTATATATCACCCATTTGATACCGTTTCTTCACAGTCATCTGTTTCTGACGGGGCACCAATCTGACGATTGGTATTTACTTGGCGGGAGTTCCGAAACAGTTCAATTGACTCAAACAGGAACAGATTAAGGCTCAAGACTCCATCACAATGTTTTGAAAATTGATGACTGTATCACTTGTTTGTAATAGTGATGCAATTGGTACGGAAAAGTGCAGCAGCGATAAATAAAATGTTGTTTACAACTGGGGTGGGTGGAAATGGGGTGGTAAAAATATGTCAGTGTAGGGAATTTTTTCCGGTCGATGCCGCTTCAAATGGCTTTTTCGAACATGTTGGATTATGCACGTAAGTTTTTCATTTTTCGTTCAATTTTCCTCAACGATGAAGTGAAAGTGGCGTTTATGGTGCATTATTCGTTCAATTTGCTAGCCCATTTGCGAGCGCGTAATATTGTGAAAATATAGGTAAAAATGTGGTAAATATAAGTGCAATACAGGGCTGATTATGATTTTTATCGATTGTGATTACTTACAAGGGCTGTATCAAACCATTATATTTCTTTCTTGGTTAATTATTGTAGTGATATATTGATAACAACAAAGTAAATAGTAATATCTCTGTATTGAATTAGGTGGCGTGTGTATGGGAACACCATTTGAGTAAGATGTTTGGAAATTTTATCAGATTTGAATAGTTGATATCTACAACTAAGTTGATCAGAAAACAGTTGACAGTTGATACCCGTAACGAAGTTTTCTGTAAAGTCGAAGGCATTGGAGATAAGATCGGTTGGTTTGGAATTCAGCCACTTGAAGGCGCTAGTGTGTATGCAAACATCATTTAGGTAAAATATTTCAGAATTTATGAGATTTCGACAGTTCATATATATAACGAAGTTGTCCGGAAGGTCGAAAACGTAGTATTAGAGATTAGATCGGTTTGGAATTAAGCCACTTGAAGGCACTAGTGTGTATGGAAACACAATTTGGGTAAAATATTTCAAAATTTATAAAATTTTGACTGTTGATGTATGTAACGAAGTTGTTTGGAAAGTCGAAAGCGAAGTATTGGAGATTTGATCGGTTTGGAATTGAGCCACTTGACGGCGCTAGTTTGTATGGAAACACAATATGGGTAAAATATTTCGAAATTTATGAGATGTCGACTGTTGATGTCTGTAACGAAGTTGTTCGGAAGGTCGAAAACGAAGTATTGGAAATTTGATCGGTTTGGAATTAAGCCCCTTGACGGCACTAGTTTGTATGGAAACACAATTTGGGTAAAATATTTCAAAATTTATGAAATTTTGACTGTTGATGACTGTAACGAAGTTGTTTGGAAGGTCGAAAGCGAAGTATTGGCGATTTGATCGGTTTGAAATTAAGCCTCTTGAAGGCGCTAGTGTGTATGGAAACACAATTTTGGTAAGATATTTGGATATTTATGAGATTTCGACTGTTCATGTCTGTAACGAAGTTGTTCGGAAGGTCGAAAACGAAGTATTGGAGATTTGATCGGTTTGGAATTAAGCCACTTGAAGGCGCTAGTTTGTATGCAAACACAATTTGGGTAAAATATTTCGAAATTTATGAGATTTCGACTGTTGATGTCTGTAACGAAGTTGTTCGGAAGATCGAAACCTAGGATTAGAGATTAGATCGGTTTGGATCACCAGCCACTTGAAGGTGCTAGTGTGTATGGAAACACAATTTGGGTAAAATATTTCGAAATATATGAGATTTCGAATGTTGATGTCTGAAACGAAGTTATTCGGAAGGTTGAAAACGTAGTATTAGAGATTAGAGCGATTTGGAATTAAGCCACTTGAAGGCGCTAGTGTGTATTGAAACACAATTTGGGTAAGATATTTGAAAATTTATGATATTTCGACAGTTGATGTCTGTAACGAAGTTGTTCGGAAGGTCGAAAACGAAATATTGGAGATTAGATCGGTTTGGAATTAAGCCACTTGACGGCGCAAGTGTGTATGGAAACACCATTTGGATGAGATATATCGAAATTTACGAGATTTTGACAGTTCATATTTGTAACGAAGTTGTTCGGAAAAGCGAAACCTAGTATTAGAGATTAGATCGGTTTGGAATACCAGCCACTTGAAGGTGCTAGTGTGTATGGAAACACAATTTGGGTAATCTTTTTCGAAATATATGAGATTTCGAATGTTGATGTCTGTAATGAAGTTGTTTGGAAGGTCGAAAACGTAGTATTGGAGATTAGATCGGTGTGGAATTAAGCCACATGACGGCGCTAATGTGTACACACAATTTGGGTAAAATATTTTTAAATTTATGATATGCTGAAGGTTGATATCTGTATCGGTTCGAAATTTAGCCACTTGACGGCGCTAGGGTGTATTGAAAACACCATTTGGATAAGATATATTGAAATTTATGAGTTATGAAGTAAACAAAGTTGTTCGGAAAGTTAGAAACGTAGTATTGGAGATTAGTTTAGTCTTGAATTCGGCAAGTTTCCGGCACTAGTGTATAGAGAAGCAAAACCGATCTTCGAGTGGGTTGGTACATCTTCGATGTCTTCTACATGCGAGTAGATGTTTGATCCGGGTGGACCAGTTGAAAATAAATCCAATCCTCGAGTGGGTTGGTACGTCTCCGATGTCGTCTACATGTGAGTAAATGTTTGATCCGTGTGGATCAGTTGAAAGTAAATCCAATCCTCGAGTGGGTTGGTACGTCTCCGATGTCTTCTACATGCGAGTAGATGTTTGATCCGGGTGGTTCAGTTGAAAGTAAATCCAATCCTCGAGTGGGTTGGTACGTCTCCGATGTCTTCTACATGCGAGTAGATGCTTGATCCGGGTGGATCAGTTGAAAGTAAATCCAATCCTCGAGTGGGTTGGTACGTCTCCGATGTCTTCTACATGCGAGTAGATGTTTGATCTGGGTGGATCAGTTGAAAGTAAATCCAATCCTCGAGTGGGTTGGTACGTCTCCGATGTCTTCTACATGCGAGTAGATGCTTGATCCGGGTGGATCAGTTGAAAGTAAATCCAATCCTCGAGTGGGTTGGTACGTCTCCGATGTCTTCTACATGCGAGTAGATGTTTGATCTGGGTGGATCAGTTGAAAGTAAATCCAATCCTCGAGTGGGTTGGTACGTCTCCGATGTCTTCTACATGCGAGTAGATGCTTGATCCGGGTGGATCAGTTGAAAGTAAATCCAATCCTCGAGTGGGTTGGTACGTCTCCGATGTCTTCTACATGCGAGTAGATGTTTGA
Source organism: Armigeres subalbatus (assembly GCF_024139115.2). NCBI lineage: Eukaryota > Metazoa > Arthropoda > Insecta > Diptera > Culicidae > Armigeres > Armigeres subalbatus. The sequence continues at coordinate 24,899 of NW_026943651.1, forward strand.
TCTGGGTGGATCAGTTGAAAGTAAATCCAATCCTCGAGTGGGTTGGTACGTCTCCGATGTCTTCTACATGTGAGTAAATGTTTGATCTGGGTGGATCAGTTGAAAGTAAATCCAATCCTCGAGTGGATTGGTACGTCTCCGATGTCGATGTCTTCTACATGCGAGTAGATGTTTGATCCGGGTGAATCAGTTGGAAGTAAATCCAATCCTCGAGTGGGTTGGTACGTCTCCGATGTCTTCTACATGCGAGTAGATGCTTGATCCGGGTGGATCAGTTGAAAGTAAATCCAATCCTCGAGTGGGTTGGTACGTCTCCGATGTCTTCTACATGCGAGTAGATGTTTGATCTGGGTGGATCAGTTGAAAGTAAATCCAATCCTCGAGTGGGTTGGTACGTCTCCGATGTCTTCTACATGCGAGTAGATGCTTGATCCGGGTGGATCAGTTGAAAGTAAATCCAATCCTCGAGTGGGTTGGTACGTCTCCGATGTCTTCTACATGCGAGTAGATGTTTGATCTGGGTGGATCAGTTGAAAGTAAATCCAATCCTCGAGTGGGTTGGTACGTCTCCGATGTCTTCTACATGTGAGTAAATGTTTGATCCGTGTGGATCAGTTGAAAGTAAATCCAATCCTCGAGTGGGTTGGTACGTCTCCGATGTCGATGTCTTCTACATGCGAGTAGATGTTTGATCCGGGTGAATCAGTTGGAAGTAAATCCAATCCTCGAGTGGGTTGGTACGTCTCCGATGTCTTCTACATGCGAGTAGATGCTTGATCCGGGTGGATCAGTTGAAAGTAAATCCAATCCTCGAGTGGGTTGGTACGTCTCCGATGTCTTCTACATGCGAGTAGATGTTTGATCTGGGTGGATCAGTTGAAAGTAAATCCAATCCTCGAGTGGGTTGGTACGTCTCCGATGTCTTCTACATGCGAGTAGATGTTTGATCTGGGTGGATCAGTTGAAAGTAAATCCAATCCTCGAGTGGGTTGGTACGTCTCCGATGTCTTCTACATGCGAGTAGATGCTTGATCCGGGTGGATCAGTTGAAAGTAAATCCAATCCTCGAGTGGGTTGGTACGTCTCCGATGTCTTCTACATGCAAGTAGATGTTTGATCTGGGTGGATCAGTTGAAAGTAAATCCAATCCTCGAGTGGATTGGTACGTCTCCGATGTCGATGTCTTCTACAAGCGAGTAGATGTTTGATCCGGGTGAATCAGTTGGAAGTAAATCCAATCCTCGAGTGGGTTGGTACGTCTCCGATGTCTTCTACATGCGAGTAGATGTTTGATCTGGGTGGATCAGTTGAAAGTAAATCCAATCCTCGAGTGGGTTGGTACGTCTCCGATGTCTTCTACATGCGAGTAGATGCTTGATCCGGGTGGATCAGTTGAAAGTAAATCCAATCCTCGAGTGGGTTGGTACGTCTCCGATGTCTTCTACATGCGAGTAGATGTTTGATCTGGGTGGATCAGTTGAAAGTAAATCCAATCCTCGAGTGGGTTGGTACGTCTCCGATGTCTTCTACATGCGAGTAGATGCTTGATCCGGGTGGATCAGTTGAAAGTAAATCCAATCCTCGAGTGGGTTGGTACGTCTCCGATGTCTTCTACATGCGAGTAGATGTTTGATCTGGGTGGATCAGTTGAAAGTAAATCCAATCCTCGAGTGGGTTGGTACGTCTCCGATGTCTTCTACATGCAAGTAGATGTTTGATCTGGGTGGATCAGTTGAAAGTAAATCCAATCCTCGAGTGGGTTGGTACGTCTCCGATGTCTTCTACATGCGAGTAGATGTTTGATCCGGGTGGTTCAGTTGAAAGTAAATCCAATCCTCGAGTGGGTTGGTACGTCTCCGATGTCTTCTACATGCGAGTAGATGTTTGATCCGGGTGGTTCAGTTGAAAGTAAATCCAATCCTCGAGTGGGTTGGTACGTCTCCGATGTCGATGTCTTCTACATGCGAGTAGATGTTTGATCCGGGTGGATCAGTTGGAAGTAAATCCAATCCTCGAGTGGGTTGGTACGTCTCCGATGTCTTCTACATGCAAGTAGATGTTTGATCTGCGTGGATCAGTTGAAACTAAATCCAATCCTCGAGTGGGTTGGTACGTCTCCGATGTCGATGTCTTCTACATGCGAGTAGATGTTTGATCTGGGTGGATCAGTGGTACGTCTCCGATGTCGATGTCTTCTACATGCGAGTAGATGTTTGATCCGGGTGGATCAGTTGGAAGTAAATCCAATCCTCGAGTGGGTTGGTACGTCTCCGATGTCTTCTACATGCGAGTAGATGCTTGATCCGGGTGGATCAGTTGAAAGTAAATCCAATCCTCGAGTGGGTTGGTACGTCTCCGATGTCTTCTACATGCGAGTAAATGTTTGATCCGGGTGGATCAGTTGAAAGTAAATCAATCCTCGAGTGGCTTGGTACGTCTCCGATGCCGATGTCTTCTACATGCGAGTAGATGTTTGATCCGGGTGAATCAGTTGGAAGTAAATCCAATCCTCGAGTGGGTTGGTACGTCTCCGATGTCTTCTACATGCGAGTAGATGTTTGATCCGGGTGGTTCAGTTGAAAGTAAATCTAATCATCGAGTGGATTGGTACGTCTCCGATGTCTTCTACATGCGAGTAGATGTTTGATCCGGGTGGTTCAGTTGAAAGTAAATCCAATCCTCGAGTGGGTTGGTACGTCTCCGATGTCTTCTACATGCGAGTAAATGTTTGATCCGGGTGGATCAGTTGAAAGTAAATCCAATCCTCGAGTGGGTTGGTACGTCTCCGATGCCGATGTCTTCTACATGCGAGTAGATGTTTGATCCGGGTGAATCAGTTGGAAGTAAATCCAATCCTCGAGTGGGTTGGTACGTCTCCGATGTCTTCTACATGCGAGTAGATGTTTGATCCGGGTGGTTCAGTTGAAAGTAAATCCAATCCTCGAGTGGGTTGGTACGTCTCCGATGTCGATGTCTTCTACATGCGAGTAGATGTTTGATCCGGGTGGATCAGTTGGAAGTAAATCCAATCCTCGAGTGGGTTGGTACGTCTCCGATGTCTTCTACATGCGAGTAGATGTTTGATCCGGGTGGTTCAGTTGAAACTAAATCCAATCCTCGAGTGGGTTGGTACGTCTCCGATGTCGATGTCTTCTACATGCGAGTAGATGTTTGATCTGGGTGGATCAGTGGTACGTCTCCGATGTCGATGTCTTCTACATGCGAGTAGATGTTTGATCCGGGTGGATCAGTTGGAAGTAAATCCAATCCTCGAGTGGGTTGGTACGTCTCCGATGTCTTCTACATGCGAGTAGATGCTTGATCCGGGTGGATCAGTTGAAAGTAAATCCAATCCTCGAGTGGGTTGGTACGTCTCCGATGTCTTCTACATGCGAGTAAATGTTTGATCCGGGTGGATCAGTTGAAAGTAAATCCAATCCTCGAGTGGGTTGGTACCAGAGCATTAGTGATTAATCATAGATTTAATCATGATTAATGAATAATGGGTTTTTTAATCATTATTCATTAATCATAATCATACAAAAAATACGATTCAATCATTAATCACTAATCGTTAATCATAGATTTTTGCATTTAATCATTAATCACTAATCGTATTCATGATTGTTTTGAGTTTATTCATTAATCATCAATTTTAATCATTGCATACATCGCTTTTATTCATTATTCTTTAATCATAATCATACAATTTTTATACCTTGAATATCATAATTTGGTAGAAAGGTTACTTGATAATTGATCATTATGCAAATCATTCAATTTGATTATTCATAATCATTAATCATTAATCATATCGATCGTTAATCATTAATCATACACATATTGTGTCAACATTTAATCATGATCGGTAATCATTAATCATACTTCAAACGTTTTATTCATTAATCATAATCGTTAATCATTGTCAAAAATTAATTTAATCGTTAATCATAATCATTAATCATTGTCAAAAATTAATAAATCATTAATCATAATCTTTAATCATAGAGTTGAATGATTTAATCATAACAAATTTAATCATTCATTGGAAGCTTTATTCATTAACGCTCTGGTTGGTACGTCTCCGATGCCGATGTCTTCTACATGCGAGTAGATGTTTGATCCGGGTGAATCAGTTGGAAGTAAATCCAATCCTCGAGTGGGTTGGTACGTCTCCGATGTCTTCTACATGCGAGTAGATGTTTGATCCGGGTGGTTCAGTTGAAAGTAAATCTAATCATCGAGTGGATTGGTACGTCTCCGATGTCTTCTACATGCGAGTAGATGTTTGATCCGGGTGGTTCAGTTGAAAGTAAATCCAATCCTCGAGTGGGTTGGTACGTCTCCGATGTCTTCTACATGCGAGTAAATGTTTGATCCGGGTGGATCAGTTGAAAGTAAATCCAATCCTCGAGTGGGTTGGTACGTCTCCGATGCCGATGTCTTCTACATGCGAGTAGATGTTTGATCCGGGTGAATCAGTTGGAAGTAAATCCAATCCTCGAGTGGGTTGGTACGTCTCCGATGTCTTCTACATGCGAGTAGATGTTTGATCCGGGTGGTTCAGTTGAAAGTAAATCCAATCCTCGAGTGGGTTGGTACGTCTCCGATGTCGATGTCTTCTACATGCGAGTAGATGTTTGATCCGGGTGGATCAGTTGGAAGTAAATCCAATCCTCGAGTGGGTTGGTACGTCTCCGATGTCTTCTACATGCGAGTAGATGTTTGATCCGGGTGGTTCAGTTGAAACTAAATCCAATCCTCGAGTGGGTTGGTACGTCTCCGATGTCGATGTCTTCTACATGCGAGTAGATGTTTGATCTGGGTGGATCAGTGGTACGTCTCCGATGTCGATGTCTTCTACATGCGAGTAGATGTTTGATCCGGGTGGATCAGTTGGAAGTAAATCCAATCCTCGAGTGGGTTGGTACGTCTCCGATGTCTTCTACATGCGAGTAGATGCTTGATCCGGGTGGATCAGTTGAAAGTAAATCCAATCCTCGAGTGGGTTGGTACGTCTCCGATGTCTTCTACATGCGAGTAAATGTTTGATCCGGGTGGATCAGTTGAAAGTAAATCCAATCCTCGAGTGGGTTGGTACGTCTCCGATGCCGATGTCTTCTACATGCGAGTAGATGTTTGATCCGGGTGAATCAGTTGGAAGTAAATCCAATCCTCGAGTGGGTTGGTACGTCTCCGATGTCTTCTACATGCGAGTAGATGTTTGATCCGGGTGGTTCAGTTGAAAGTAAATCTAATCCTCGAGTGGATTGGTACGTCTCCGATGTCTTCTACATGCGAGTAGATGTTTGATCCGGGTGGTTCAGTTGAAAGTAAATCCAATCCTCGAGTGGGTTGGTACGTCTCCGATGTCTTCTACATGCGAGTAAATGTTTGATCCGGGTGGATCAGTTGAAAGTAAATCCAATCCTCGAGTGGGTTGGTACGTCTCCGATGTCTTCTACATGCGAGTAAATGTTTGATCCGGGTGGATCAGTTGAAAGTAAATCCAATCCTCGAGTGGGTTGGTACGTTGTTCCAAGAACTAGCTCGAATACTTAAGGCTGAAAGTCGCCAGACTACTCGATGCGCCACCAAAAGAAAAGAAAACTGAACAAATCAAATCATGACAATAGATATTGATTTATTATCGTATCAGAACCATATTCCTATTACCAGCCTATTCTAACTACTCTAATAGCATGCTGTTTTCTTTATATCGATCTACTCACGATGGGCCCATCTCTGTTGTGAGTCTAATGATGACACACGCCGCCCGCTGGATCCCGCCACCTCGCACCGCTTGCCGTCGTCCGAGTTGGATATTGGTGCCTACACTTTTCCCAATAGTGTGACCGTTCTATGTCCGCTGTGCCGATTATTCCAATCGTTCGCTGTGGTGCAGGTGCCTGGCTTGATCCTCACGGTCGATATGTGCCGGTTCTTTCGTGTGTGCTGCTGAGCTCCGCTCGCATGCCACGTGACTCAGTCTGTGATGCTGCGAATTTAGCAAAGGGAAGAAAGGCCCTGAAGGCAATAACGGTCAGTATCTCGTCTCACTGGTGTGTCAGTCTTTACTCACTTCTGATTGTGCGAAGGCCTTTCTGTGCGCTTTGCAATGATAATGCCCTCGTCTATCGATGCAGTCGTGTACTAAAAGGTTAAGTCAAGGTCAGTGGAATGCACGCTCTCGCATCGAGTATGGCTTACCTAGTGATACATGCGATCCCACATGCAAAACCTATGCGTTCTGGTAAAGCCACGTGCAATTGCTGTAACAATATACAGACTATGAGAATATGGGTGATGCAGTAGCCAGCCGTGTAATATACCTTTGAGATTGGATGAAAATCGAATGGTGCCACTAATCTAAATGTCGACCAGTATTGTTTGCACACGTGGCGATCGTCTCCGAACAACTCGTCCGTTGTTGGCTAACTGACGGTGTTTATTTTACTGCGAAGGCAATAACTCGATTATTTTTGCGTATTATGCAGTGGACTTGGCTAAGATTTACCCGTCAATGGTGATTAATTTCTCGTGCCACACAAATTATGCGGAGTTGTCGAACACGGAGGTTGGGTGTCTTCACCGTATCACTGCACACACTATTCTGTGCTATTTGGGCTTAGTATGAGGCTTCGGTAGCGAGGCTCACAATGCTGATGTCAAGACAATTGCTGCTACTTAATGCGATGTCAAGCGGGCGGCCCATGTGTCATATTGTGGTTTCGATATACTCGCTATTTCTAGCGCCGCTAACGCTGCTTTATTTGTATTTAATATGGTTCTAAATAGAAATTAAGCTATAACGTAACAACGTCTCCGATGCCGATGTCTTCTACATGCGAGTAGATGTTTGATCCGGGTGAATCAGTTGGAAGTAAATCCAATCCTCGAGTGGGTTGGTACGTCTCCGATGTCTTCTACATGCGAGTAGATGTTTGATCCGGGTGGTTCAGTTGAAAGTAAATCTAATCCTCGAGTGGATTGGTACGTCTCCGATGTCTTCTACATGCGAGTAGATGTTTGATCCGGGTGGTTCAGTTGAAAGTAAATCCAATCCTCGAGTGGGTTGGTACGTCTCCGATGCCGATGTCTTCTACATGCGAGTAGATGTTTGATCCGGGTGAATCAGTTGGAAGTAAATCCAATCCTCGAGTGGGTTGGTACGTCTCCGATGTCTTCTACATGCGAGTAGATGTTTGATCCGGGTGGATCAGTTGAAAGTAAATCCAATCCTCGAGTGGGTTGGTACGTCTCCGATGCCGATGTCTTCTACATGCGAGTAGATGTTTGATCCGGGTGGTTCAGTTGAAAGTAAATCCAATCCTCGAGTGGGTTGGTACGTCTCCGATGTCGACATGCCTCTACATGCAAGTAGATGTTTGATCTGGGTGGATCAGTTGAAAGTAAATCAATCCTCAGTGGGTTGGTACGTCTCGATGCCGATGTCTTCTACATGCGAGTAGATGTTTGATCCGGGTGAATCAGTTGAGTAAATCAATCCTCGAGTGGGTTGGTACGTCTCCGATGTCTTCTACATGCGAGTAGATGTTTGATCCGGGTGGATCAGTTGAAAGTAAATCCAATCCTCGAGTGGGTTGGTACGTCTCCGATGTCTTCTACATGCAGTAGATGTTTGATCTGGGTGGATCAGTTGAAAGTAAATCAATCCTCGAGTGGGTTGGTACGTCTCCGATGCCGATGTCTTCTACATGCGAGTAGATGTTTGATCTGGGTGGATCAGTTGAAAGTAAATCCAATCCTCGAGTGGGTTGGTACGTCTCCGATGTCTTCTACATGCGAGTAGATGTTTGATCCGGGTGGTTCAGTTGAAAGTAAATCCAATCCTCGAGTGGGTTGGTACGTCTCCGATGTCTTCTACATGCGAGTAGATGTTTGATCTGGGTGGATCAGTTGAAAGTAAATCCAATCCTCGAGTGGGTTGGTACGTCTCCGATGTCGATGTCTTCTACATGCGAGTAGATGTTTGATCTGGGTGGATCAGTTGAAAGTAAATCCAATCCTCGAGTGGGTTGGTACGTCTCCGATGTCGATGTCTTCTACATGCGAGTAGATGTTTGATCCGGGTGGATCAGTTGAAAGTAAATCCAATCCTCGAGTGGGTTGGTACGTCTCCGATGTCTTCTACATGCGAGTAGATGTTTGATCCGGGTGGATCAGTTGAAAGTAAATCCAATCCTCGAGTGGGTTGGTACGTCTCCGATGTCTTCTACATGCGAGTAGATGTTTGATCCGGGTGGTTCAGTTGAAAGTAAATCCAATCCTCGAGTGGGTTGGTACGTCTCCGATGTCTTCTACATGCGAGTAGATGTTTGATCCGGGTGGATCAGTTGAAAGTAAATCCAATCCTCGAGTGGGTTGGTACGTCTCCGATGTCTTCTACATGCGAGTAGATGTTTGATCCGGGTGGTTCAGTTGAAAGTAAATCCAATCCTCGAATGGATTGGTACGTCTCCGATGTCTTCTACATGCAAGTAGATGTTTGATCTGCGTGGATCAGTTGAAACTAAATCCAATCCTCGAGTGGGTTGGTACGTCTCCGATGTCGATGTCTTCTACATGCGAGTAGATGCTTGATCCGGGTGGATCAGTTGATAAATCCAATCCTCAGTGGGTTGGTACGTCTCCGATGTCTTCTACATGCGAGTAGATGTTTGATCCGGGTGGTTCGGTTGAGTAAATCATCCTCAATCCTCAGTGGGATTGGTACGTCTCTCGATGTCTTCTACATGCAAGTAGATGTTTGATCTGGTTCAGTTGGTAAATCAATCCCCTCCAGTTGGTACGTCTCCGATGTCGATGTCTTCTACATGCGAGTAGATGCTTGATCCGGGTGGATCAGTTGAAAGTAAATCCAATCCTCGAGTGGGTTGGTACGTCTCCGATGTCTTCTACATGCGAGTAAATGTTTGATCCGGGTGGATCAGTTGAAAGTAAATCCAATCCTCGAGTGGATTGGTACGTCTCCGATGTCTTCTACATGCGAGTAGATGTTTGATCCGGGTGGTTCAGTTGAAAGTAAATCCAATCCTCGAGTGGGTTGGTACGTCTCCGATGTCTTCTACATGCAAGTAGATGTTTGATCTGCGTGGATCAGTTGAAACTAAATCCAATCCTCGAGTGGGTTGGTACGTCTCCGATGTCGATGTCTTCTACATGCGAGTAGATGCTTGATCCGGGTGGATCAGTTGAAAGTAAATCCAATCCTCGAGTGGATTGGTACGTCTCCGATGTCTTCTACATGCGAGTAGATGTTTGATCCGGGTGGTTCAGTTGAAAGTAAATCCAATCCTCGAGTGGGTTGGTACGTCTCCGATGTCTTCTACATGCAAGTAGATGTTTGATCTGCGTGGATCAGTTGAAACTAAATCCAATCCTCGAGTGGGTTGGTACGTCTCCGATGTCGATGTCTTCTACATGCGAGTAGATGTTTGATCCGGGTGGATCAGTTGGAAGTAAATCCAATCCTCGAGTGGGTTGGTACGTCTCCGATGTCTTCTACATGCGAGTAGATGTTTGATCCGGGTGGATCAGTTGAAAGTAAATCCGATCCTTGAGTGGGTTGGTACGTCTCCGATGTCTACGTGCGAGTAGATGTTTGATCCAGGAGGATCAGTTGAAAGAAAATCCAATCCTCGAGTGGGTTGATGCAAGAGCCTGGTGCACTCTATCCATGACTGCATGATCAAGATCAGTGTTTCAGAAGCGAGTAGAGTTAGAAAATGAAAACGACGATGTGCAAAGAAGGTGGATGATATCCTTCTGATTTCGATGCCAAGACTGACATTCTAGAGTCTCGTAAGCTGTATCCATGACTGCATGAACAAGATCAGTGTTTGAGTAGCGAGTAGAGTTTGAAAATGTAAACGACGGTGTGCAAAAAAGGCGGATGATATATTTCTGATGTTGATGCAAGACTGACATTACAGAGCCTCGTAAAGCTCTATCCATGACTGCATAGACAAGATCAGTGTTTGAGAAGCGAGTAGAGTTAGAAAATGTAAACGATGATGTGCAAAGAGGCGGATGAATCTTTCTGATTTTGATGTAAGACTCACATTCTAGAGCCTCATAAAGTTCTACCCATGATTGCTTAAACAATATCTGTGTTTGAGAATCGAGTAGAGTTAGAAAATGTAAACGACGATGTGCAAAGAATGATATCCTTCTGATGTTGATGCAAGACTGACATTCTAGAGCCTGGTAAGCTCTATCCATGACTGCATAAACAAGATCAGTGTTTCAGAAGCGAGTAGAGCTAGAAAATGTAAACAACGATGGGCAAAGAAGGCGGTTGATATATTTCTGATATTGATGCAAGACTGACATTCTAGAGCCTGGTAAGCTTTATCCATGACTGCATAAACAAGATCAGTGTTTAAGAAGCGAGTAGAGTTAGGGAACGTAAACGACGATGTGCAAAGAAGGCGATTGATATATTTCTGATATTGATGTAAGGCTGACATTGTAGAGGCCTCATAAGCTCTATCACAGACTGCATAAACAAGATCAGTGTTTGAGAAGCCTTGAGTAGAGTTAGAAAATGTAAACGACGATGTGCAAAAAAGGCGGATGAATCTTTCTGATTTTGATGCAAGACTCACGTTCTAGAGCCTCGTAAGTTCTATCCATGACTGCTTAAACAATATCTTTGTTTGAGAATCAGTAGAGTTAGAAAATGTAAATGACGATGTGCAAAGAAGGTGGATGATATTTTTATGATTTTGATGCACGACTGACATTCTAGAGCCTGGTAAGCTCTATCCATGACTGCATAAACAAGATCAGTGTTTCAGAAGCGAGTAGAGCTAGAAAATGTAAACGACGATGTGCAAAGAAGGCGGTTGATATATTTCTGATATTGATGCAAGACTGACATTACAGAGCCTGGTAAGCTTTATCCATGACTGCATGAATAAGATCAGTGTTTGAGTAGCGAGTAGAGTTAGAAAATGCTAACACCGATGTGCAAAGAAAGCGGATGATATTTTTCTGATTGTTATACGTGACTGAAATATTTTATATTTCATTATATATTCATTATTATTATTGATACATTCATCGGACAATTTTGCCTACATGAACACTTATTTGCTAAAAAAAAAAGTAGAATAAAATTAAAGATTCGACAGTCTCGAAAAACTCTAGCACTAACATTGTTGAAATCAAATAAATAATAATATGAGATTGAACAAAGAACACATAGCTCTTATTGGTTCGTTCTGCGCATAATCTGTCCTGTGTTATTGAAGCCTCAAAAATCTTCGGTGTCGTAGTGGACGAGGACAATATTCATGCCAATTTGAGCGAGGGATCCATGGGGCATTTAGCTCACCTAGAAGTGTTTGGCAGCAAATGTGGCTCTCATATCGTTCCGTCTCTTCTGCAGTGTATCCATACCTAGCAAACGGCAGCAGCTCTCATAAGATGGCAGATCATTGGGTCTTTGCCAAGGAAGAAATCTGAGCGCGTACTTTATGAACTTCGATTGGATTTTCTCAATTCTTTCGATCCAAACGCTGTGAATAGGACTCCACACAACAACTGCTGTTTTCAATATAGACCGAACTAAGCTAAAGTATAGTGACCTCAGACAGTATGGATCCACGGAACTCCGAAGAAATCCGGAAGATGAACCCTAAATTCCGATTGGCTTTATTGATGAAGTGGCTGTAATGTTCCCGAAAATTTAATTCGGAATCTAGCATAACGCCGAGATCCTTCACAACGCGACTCCTTTCTACTGATTCGTTTCCGATGTGATAGTCCCAGATAATGGGAGATTTTTCTCTGGCAAACGATATTATGGTGCACTTTTTCACACTGATGATCAGAAATTACGTCTACACCCAGTCCTACAAAATTTGTCGATGAACATTTGCAGCAATTGGCGGTCATCTGGTGACTTAACGAGTAATATATTTTGAAATCGTCCTGGCATAGACAATTTTACGAATTTTCTGGGCATGCAACAAAAACATACGTCGTTGAAAGAACAAAGGGAGAAAAAGCAGAGGCCCTAGATTTGCTTCGCGCTTGTGGCACGCCGGAGTTGTTGCTGAAAGAGTTTCAGACTCAGTAGTTTCCCAGTTTCACGCGCTCAGCTGTCAGCCGATAAGATATTACTCCATCCACCTTACTAAGTTTGTCGCTACTCCTAAGCGTTCTAATTGTGAAGAATACGATGATTTACTCTATCGAAGCTGATTTAAAAGATCGTGTAGACCGAATCTTACCTGAATTCGAGCTCCATAGATTTCCAAAGCACAGTGAAGTAAGAACTGCCCCTAGATTTGTTCGCTAATTGATCTGCCAGGAAAGAAAGAATCCCACGTTGGTCTGGCGAAATATACATCTTTGCTGATCAAGAAATAACTCACTGCTCACCAAGGAATTTCGAGAGACTTTGGATCCTGCGCTCCAGTGATGTCCACTCCACGGTAAGTTCCCGATATGTCACGCTTGTTTCCCTTTTTTAAATGCTGGAAATATGATGGATTTTTCCAACATATTGGAAATACTGCTACAAACCAAAAGTTTGTATTATAATTGCTCTCAAAGAAGCCCCACAGAGGCGGCACCAGCACTTGAGTCAACACAATGGAGAATCCGCATCAGGCCCTAGAGGGCAAACGAAGAGGTGTTCAGTTTCCTAATAGCTCTCAAGACATCTTCATCATCAAACTCACGAATGACTGTATGCAGTGTGCATTTTAACGGAACATCCGTTATGGCGCCATCAATTTCATCTTGACTTCTCTCACTATCATCAGAAAGTACACTATGCAAACTGTTTGGCAAACAAATTACCAAATGCCCTCTTTATTAGTGGATGTTTCGTTTCTCTAAAACATGCTTGACAGTAAAAGCCAGTTTCCTTCCGTTTCTCGATTGACAAAAGACCAGTAAGCGCCTTGGGATCTCTTTTCTAAGAGGTCACCCTGTTTTCGAACCACATATCGTACCATAAAGCACCCGATTATAGTTTTTATATTTCAGACTCACCAATGTTAAACATTCTTTTAGTGAATGGGTTTCCGATTGCTGGAGAAAATCCTCAAGGTACTTGCACGTTGCCGCCGTTTAAAAATTGAAGGCGATGATTGGACCAAGGTGGTTTTGCGGCACGACCGCGTGGGCAGGCGAGCTGAAACTCTGGAAATAGTAGCGTTAACGTAGTAGTGAAGAACCGGACTTTGCTTCATTTACGTCGTGCGTTAAGTACAGGGAGACCAGATCAACAGAGAGAAGAAGGCCTGATTCAGTTGTTTCGAAGTTAGTTCTAGAAATCCAGCCTTGCATCATCTGCGGCCTCAGAGGGGTATTCGCGCGTCCGGGCATCGTACCACAGTGATAAATGGAGAGGTTAGTAACCGGATCGATTGGTAACCATGTAGAGGCGTCGTGGTGGTTCAACAATAATACACATTGTTAAGGCATCTTCGCTGACCGGACTAGATCAACGTTCATGCTTGAGGCAGTTCTTTGTTACATTCAGTTTATTTTTGGGTTCAGTACCGACATTTCCATCGTAAGAAAGCCAATACTGGAAGAAGGTGGAATCAGTGATGGCTCAAGAATCAGCATGTAACCCACGCGGTGTGGCACGCCCATAAACGCACTAAGTCAGGTAAATTAAAATCACCAAACAGTATATGAAGCGAGTGCCAATGTCACAGGATGAGAGACGATTGCAGAGATCGCGCTAATATGATTCTCGATATTGCCTCAGGTTTCTAGATTGATCAGGAGAGATATCTAACTACACCCAGACGAACTGTTTGTTCGTTGATTTTCAATATTCACCCATAGATGTTCCAAGCTAGCATCAATAATGATGGGGCTGCATCCCAGGAGGAACAGAATGTATTCTTAATAGCCAATATAGGCTCCACCCCACGTAATTTACCGGAGAACTCCAAAAGGTTTCTGATCATTACGGTACAACGGAATAACTTCTTCTCCAAATGAATTGAACAGAGTTTATGACCTCCATAGCAGCAAGGTTTCTGTCAGAACGATGACATCGTACTCTTGGTCCAGATACAGCAACAAAAGTCATCCACCTTCGTTCCGCAACCCCTCTGACGTTCTGGTAGTAAATGCTCATGGAATGGTCAGGGGTTGAAAACTACTGCACTTTTGAGGTCATCGGAATTAGACGGAAGCTGGAAATGTTGAGTTCTACTGAGAACGAGGGCAGCATCTTCCTTTGCTTCAGGTGGACATATACAGGTCTTGCATTTACCTGGACCAACTGAGTCCGTCAAGTTGATGATTCCAAATCCAACGGTGGAGGAGAAAGTGAGGGTGGTGTTAATCAGACCTGCATTATAAGCGGGATCCTCCTAGCTCAGGAAGGCTGGGTAAACGGGTCTGCAATAGTTGAGTTTCACTGAGAGCGAGCAGCATCTGACTTTGTTTCGGGTGGACATATGCTGGTGCTTGCATTTACCTGGACCAACTGGGTCATCAAGCTGGTGATTTACTTCCAACGATGGAGGAATACGGTGATATCATTGATTCTTGTAGATGCAGTGTGTAGTACATCATCCCGCAGGTGGCTGTCGTAGAGCATTTCGGTGGAAATTATCAGAAGATTGTAGCATGGAATGCGTAGTCATCAATAACAGACAGGAGACTGTAAAGAAGTTGAATTCCACTGAGAACACGAGCAGCATCTTCTCTTTGCTTCAGTTGGACGCCTACTGGTCTTGCATTTACCTATGGATTCCAACTGAGTAGTCAAGTTGGCGCTTTACTTCCAACGGTGGACGGTTGTAGCAACTGGCGTTGGACGAACGTGCATTGTAAGTGTTATCCACTAGGTTCAAGGGTCTGAAAGTGATGAGTTCCACAAGGCGAGGGCAGCAACTGGTTTTGCTTCGGTTGGACATATACTGGGGTGACATGTGCGCATCTCGAATCGAATCACTCGGATTCGTAAGTTTTCGATTCGTTTCGAAAAAATTGCGACGTATGTATATTTTCGTTCGACTCTCATTCAGTCGCAGTATAAGATTTCGAGATGAATTGTTTACCCTAGATTCAATCGAGTATGTTCTGTCAAACGGAATGTAAACCAGAAGAATAAGAGATAGCTGTCTCCGTGTTTGGTATGCCGCCTGCAGGGAGAGAAGACAACCTTCAGCGCATGGCGAATGTGAGAATTAAACAGAGAGAATAAGAGTAATTTCATCTGCGTGTAGTATGTTTGCCCTTGTATTGGATGAGCATCCTTCATAGCGTGAATTTGACAGTTAATTTATAAACCAAGCAGTGTAATTGTGCTCGATGACTTTTAAAAAAGCAATATTATTTATTGTAGCAATTGCAAACCAAGATTAAAACATTATGCCGATACGACATATTTTGTAAATTGAGATATTGTTACGACACAAATTAAAAGTTTATATGTATATATTCAGAATTTATGCCACAGATCCAATTTTTGAGCTAAATAAATTAAAAGGAAAAGCTAAAGAAGGATTCGATAATAAATTACTTTGATCGTTTTGGCTCTGTGTTTTAGTTAAATGTACTTGAGTCATCTCATGCGCGTTTTTTATTTAACTCATTTATTTTTACGTAGATTGTGGAATAAACACGTTTTTACGCAGATTTTTCTCATGGTTTTCCGCGGTTTATCGAAATCGTCAAGTAAATGGTAGAAAACTTCGAAAAACCGATTTTTAGTTGGAAGTCGT
>NW_026943652.1:0-20002 GCF_024139115.2 Armigeres subalbatus
CTGGGTTATTCGCCATGATATACGATCTTGTGTTTGCTGGGTTATTAACGGCTGATAATAATGTCATTCGTGAAATACGCATTATCTGTGAAAGTCGGGCCTACTACTTATGGGCTTCAGAAGAAACGACGGTCAAAAAATATTCACGCCCATTCTATCGCAAATGTATCATGTATAGAACGCTCATAAGACCGTTCCTCTATGGATATAAGACTTGGTCCATGCTCGAGGAGCACTTGCAAGCACTCGCAGGATTTGAGAAAATGGTGTTTAGGAACATCTTTGGCGGTGTGAAGGACGGTGTGCGGCGGGAAAGTATGAACCACGAGCATGCTCAACTCTACGGCGAACCCAGGGAAGGGTATGATGGGCAGGACATGTTGCAAGAATGTCAGACAGCAACCCTGCAAAGGTGGTGTTTTCGACCAACCCGGCAGGTACTAGAAGGCGTGGAACGTAGCGAGCGAGGTGGGCTGACTAGGTGCAGAACCGTGGCCTCGAACCGTGTATCCAATTCTCCGTGAGCGGTAATGGCCGCAAGCTTGCCTGTGGGCTAGTCTCTGGAGAAACTTACATTTTTTGTATTAGGCACTTTTTCTTGCAGTCTTTTGTACATGCTAAGGTTTTTTTTATAATTGGTTTTGGGTATAGTAGTATCCCCAGTATCATTTCAGTTTTACGCAGGCTTCAAAGCAGTCTTGTAAAGTATTTAGCACTGTTATAAAACTCAAAATGTTACTTGGGTATGACACTGAAATATGACACAACCACTTGTCGAAAATTGTGGTTAAGTTATGGTTATTGGTGAAGGGCCAATTTTTCTTACTCCATAATATGTGTTATTTCTTGAATTGAACATAAAATGTGTTCATTGCTATATTATGGAACTACTGAATATATTATAAGTAAATATACTATGGAAAGATCCACAAGGTACGTCACGCAAAAATTGGCCCTCTACCCCCTCCGTTACACTTTTTGTATTAAACCTTTAAAATTTTATATAGATCGTCACGCTACTCGGAACACTAACCCCCTTCACTCCCCCTTAGAAGCGTGACGTACTTTGTGGATGATGCCTATTTCTTTTTCTGCAGCTTTATAATCAGACTAGAGCATGCTACACAAATTTTCACGGGGTATGGTTTATAATTTTCACGGGTAATCTTTTTATTTTAATCAGGAAATGCTTTATTGGGATTCTTTTATATTCACACAAGCAAATCCACAATAGTACTTCTTTGACTTTCTAAGGAAAATTATTTTTCATTTTAACGCGATTTTTTTCTGAATTTCCACGAAAATTCTTCTGATTCTCTGCACGCAGCACTTTATTACTTGAATTTTCACTGAAAATGAGACTGAAGAAGAGATTCTACTAGAACACCACGGGATTTTTCTCAAGTTGTCAAGGTAAATTATTACCATTTTCACAGAAAGTTCTAAATTTTAATTAACTTTAACATGAAGTGCATTTAAATTACACAAAATTCTATAGCATTCCTACAGGAAATTAATCTTAACTACCACGGGAAAATATTCTTAATTACCATGAGAAATTCTTATAAATATCGACGAAATATTCTACTAATTCGCCAAATGCCCCATTTGTAGATATTCAGAATGTTTTTCTTTATTTCCATAGGAAATTCTAATCAAACTCGTAAGAAACTTGTTCTGAACTTCTCCGGATGTTCTCCAGGCATTTTTTTTAGATATTTCCATGAGCATTTTTTTCGATTTTTCACACGAAACTTCGATTTTTTAACGATTAATTTGTATTTATTTTCTAGTTTTTGTTTTTAACAATAATTTTACATTATAAGTTGTTGACCACATGGCCCTTGATCTTAAGAATTATTAATTTCTTTATATAATTAATGTTTTCGCACCGGGGAAGTTAATCCTACATAGTAGCCTGAGCAAGGATTTGTTTAATGATAAAAGACTTAAAACTAAATTTGATATTCTAACTACTCTATACGATAAAATTTGATAACCTTATTTGATACGAGCGCCCTAATTGCATCTTGGTCGGAGGAAAAGCAACAGACCCTAAACTTTTCTTTGTGCACACCAAAGCGATCTTGCAATGTTTTAATCTCGGTCAGACGGTGGACCTTAGATGTTCTTTTCATGGTGAGGTGTACATGCAGGGTTGTTAATAGATAAATTATCATCGTTAATTTAACGCCCACTACGACGACGATAACGGTTGTACGACGATGCTTCGTTGGCGATAAAGTGAGCGTTGATTCAACGTTATCGTTATCGAGTATTCGTTGATTTATCTATAATTATCGACATTGGCGTAACTACAGGGGGGCTAGGGAGGCTATAGCCCCAGCTAGGATTAAATTAGCCTCCCCTAGAATTGTGGTCACTTTTCATTACTATTGCTCATATCTAGCTCTCTGGTCACATGAAGGCGTAACTGTAAGAAATGGATTCTCTCCATCATCTCTCTACGAGCTAGTTGAATCTATTTTATCAAGTTTTCAAACTTTTAACAATTAAATATTATGTTTTGCGATAAAAATGTTGAAAACGAAAGATAATAGGCTCCTTTGATTATCCAGCACCAGAAATTATGGCCAAAATAAGTGGCCTTAAGGCCACTCCTGACAGAATCCAAGTTTCAAAGTGCTCGCGTTTTCGGGGGCACACCACTCGATACGGAGGCGGCGGACAACTGTAATTTTTGTTGATTCAGCTTTGCGTGAAAGCATGCGTGAAAAAATAAAAATTACAGTTGAGCGTTGCTTCCGTATCGAGTGGTGTGCCCCTGAAAACGCGAGCACTTTGAAACTTAGATTCTGTCAGGAGTGACCTTAAGGAGGTGTATGTAGGAACAGTGATGTTGAGCTGATTCAATGCTGAATGAATAAATAATAGAAGTAACATAGACTGAAAAAAACCTACACCATTTTTGAGATTTTGATTGAATGATAAAAATTCAAGGGAAATACTAAATCTTAATATTTATTTAGACTACTTAATTTTTTTGGCAAATTGTCTTAGATTCAAAGAGACATAGGATGCTTAGATTACCGATTTTATTTAGCAAACTCTGGTTTTCATTGAATTTTTGCAGCAAATGATTAATCCTTTAATATTTTTAAGTTATTTTCAGAATTAATGCTTGGCTGTGGATATACATAACGGAGCGTGTAGTTTTCGGCTGTTACAGTCTTGTAACGCAGCAAAAATAAGTTTATTTTTGCATCTGACGTTTTCGGTCATTTATTTTACCTTTTTCAAGGATGTACAAAAAAAATCTTTCAATCCTAGAAAAAGGTAAAATAAATTATAGAAACCGTCGGATGAAGAATTGAACTCATTTTTGCCACGTTTTAAAACTGCAACAGCCAAAAACTACCACTTTTTTTAGTGTTTTTTACTAACCCGAACGCGTGATCTTTAGCTTTCTGACATGGTCCCAAAAGATGCATGTCCTTTCTAAAAGGATTATCAAGGCATCCCCAGAGATTTCAAGGAGAGGCAACTACAATTTAAATGTGGAAGAACTTGTAATTCTTTCAGATGAATTTATTGCTAAGTTCCTTCAAAACGTACCAAAGTTTCCGAGAGTGCTAAGACATCTCTAGATTTTTTAAGTCAGCGCTGAACCTCGATGAACATTATTTGTAATGTTCAAATCGTCAATGGATCTGTTGAAATAGCTGAAGGCTAGTTTGCGAATAGTTTACATGATTTAGGTCGACTTTTTTTTGTGTTTATAAAATTAGAAAAAAAAAGTTAGCCCCCCCTAGAATTTTTCGGTAGTTACGCCAATGATTATCGAGTTAACTGTAACATGTACTACAGTTAAACGTACAAATATTCACAAACTGGTATTGCAATATTTATTTTTAGAAATGCTTCGCCTCAAAATATTCAGTGACATCCTTTAAATCATGGGTTCAAATTGGTAAGAAGAACTTCAAGAGAAATACTTCCGGAAAGAATTTCGGAGCAATATCCGCAGGAATTTTCCGAGGAACTACGGATGAATTTCTCGAAGAACTGCCGAAGGAAATTTTAGAGGAATTTCCAAGGAGATTCTCAGATGAACTTCTGGGGGAATTATTAGATGAACCTTTGAAAGAATTCCAAGCAAGGATGTTATCGATCATTTAGTAATGGGCGTTCGATCAGATAGTAGTTTTTCGATAACTCATTCAAGAAGCTGAGTATTAAAATGTGTTGTATAGTGGACTTCTAGTGCGAAGGTTTTTCTACAACCCTGCCTAACAGGTCGATGTTTGAATTTAACTTATAACGGAGCTATAGCGCTAGTAGCAGCAACTTAAACTAAATGATTGAAGTTTTGTCATTTAGTCTAGGTTACTCAAACTATAGCTATAACTCCGTTACTTATGGAATTCAAACAACGTTGGTTCGTTCGGCAGGGTTGAAGGGAAACCTTCGCACTAGAAGTCCACCATACAACACATTCTAAAATTCAGCTTTTGGAATGAGTTATTGACAAACTACTAACTGATCGAACGCAAATTACTAAATTCCCAGAAGAACTTCCGGAGGAATTTCTAGGGGAACTTTCGTAGAGATTCCCGGGGGAACTTCCGCAGAACTTAAGAACTTCCGGATGAATTTCTGGACGAATTTCCGGAAGCGTTCCCGATTAAATTTGCTGAAGAACTTCTGGAGGCATCTGCTGAGAAACTTCCGGAGCAATTTCCAGAGGAGCATCTTCCGGAGGAAATCTGTTGAAACTTCTAGAAGAATTCCCGAAACTTCTAGAAGAATTCCAAATGAATTCCCGAGCTTCCGAAGAAATTCTCAAAAGAATTTCCGGAAGAACTTCCGTGACATTCTATGACGAACTTCCGGAGGAATTCCCTGAAGAACTTCAAGAGAAATTATAGGGCGAACTTCTGGAGGGATTTCTGAAGAAATTTCCTTAGGCATTTCGAAGAATTTCTGAGAGAATAACCTGAGGAACTTCCGGATGATTTCCCAAAGAAATTTCCGGATGAATTTCGAGATTATTTCCGAAGAGCTCCGGAGAAACTTCCGTAGGAATTTCCTGAAGAACTTTAATAGAATATATCGAAGGATCTTTCGGAGGGATTTTCGTTGTAATTTCCTTAGAAAAATTCCCAGAGGAAGTTTTGTACGAATTTTCAGGGAGGAATTTCTGAAGGAATTCCCAAAGAAACTTCCGGATGAATTTCCAGAGGAACTTTCAAAGGAATTCTAAGAAGAACTTCCAAAGGAATTCCAAGAGGAGTCCGGAACAACTTCCATGGGAATTTCCTGAAGAGCTTCTAGAGAAATTATAGGGGAATTTTACAGATGAATTCACATAAGAATTTTTTGGAGGAATTCCTAAGTGTACTTTCGTAGAGCTTCCCAGAGGAACTTCTGGATAATCTTCTGTAGGCATTTGCTTAAGAACTTCCAGAGGAATTTTTGGATGAATTTCCTAAAGTATGTCCGGAAGAATTACCGGAGGAACTTCCAGATGAATTTCTGGAGGAATTTCCTGAAGAGCACCCGATGAAATTTGCTGAAGAACTTCTGGAGTCATTTGTTGAGGAACTTTCGAAGAAATTCCCAGAGGAGCATTTTACGGAGGAATGCTGCTGAAATTTCTGGATGAATTCCCGAAGGAATTCTTGGAGGAACTTCCGAAGGAAGTCCCGGAGGAGCTACCTGAGAAATTTCCAGAATAACTTCCAGAAGAATTGCCGGAATAACTTCCAAGAAGTTCTAAGACGAACTTCCAGAAGAAAACTTCCGGAGGATTGTCTAGAGGAACTTCCCGAGGAATTCTTGGAGGAGACATTCCCAGAGGAAATTCCGTTGGAATTCCGAGAGGAATTTCCGGAGCAATTCACAGAGGAACTTCAAGAGGAATGCCGGAATGTAAATTCCGGAAGCTTCCAAATGAATTATTATAGAAATTCCCTGAAGAACTTCAAGAAATTTTCGGAGGAATCTCAGGAGCAACTTCCAGAAGAACTTCCAGAAGAAGAAGGAAAAACTTCCTAAGGATCTACCGAAGGAATTTCTTGAGGAATTTTTGGAGGATTTTTTTTTAAACTTCCAGAGGAATTCCCGGAGGTATTCTTGAGAATATTCCAAATAAACTTCCGGTGGAATTACCGGAGTAACTTCCATAGGCATTCCCGAAGGAACTTTTGAAAGAGTTTCTGGAGGAATTTCCAGAGGAACTAGTAAAAGAATTTGCGCAGGAATTCCCAGAGAAATGTCCGGAAGAATTCCAAGAGGAATTTCCGGAGAAATTTCTAGCGCAACTTCCGTAGGAATTCCTGGGGGGTCTTCCAGAGGAGCTTGTACCACCAAGCCATTGAACTAAAAAATAACCGGACTTCCTCCAAAAGTGTTTCTAGGGATTATTTTCGGAAGTTCCTCCAGGGTCCAAATCCTACGGAAGTTTCACCCGGAATAGTTTGGAAGGATCCTACAGGAATTCCTCCGGAAGTTCCTCCTGGAATTCCTTCCAAAGTTCTTCAAGGAATTCATTTCGAAGTACTTACAGGAAATCCTACGGAAGTACCTTTAAAAGTTTCTCACGGAATGTTGGCGCATGTTACTACGGGAATTCCTCCGGATGTTTCTCCAAGAATTCCTACGGAAGTTCCTCCAGGAATTCCTCCAAATGTTCCTTCAAAGATTCTACCGAAAGTTCCCCAGAAATTCTTCGTAAGTACTTCCAGAAAATTTTCCGAAAGTTCATAAAAAAAAACTCTTCTAGAAAATACTTTACGAAATTCTCCGAAATTACTCCAGCAAGTCCTCCGGAAGTTCCACCCGTAATTCCTCCAGCAATCCCTACAAAAGTTCTCCAAATGTATATCCAGGATTTCCTCAAGGAAATGTTACGCAAGTACTTCCAGGAATTGTTTTTGAGGTACCTCCAGAAAATCTTCCGGAAGTTCTTTCAAGAATACCTCCGAATGTTCCTCCAGGAATTTCTCCGGATGATTCTCCAGGAACTCCTCCAGAAGTTCCTTCAGGAATTCCTCTTGAAGTTTCTTCACCCATTCCTTCGAAAAATCCTCCATCAGGGATTCCTCCATGAGATTCACCGGAAACTGCTCTAGGAGTTCGTCCAGACATTCATCTGAGAGTTCCTCCCGACATTCCGCCGGAAGTTCCTCCAGGAATTTTTCCCGAAGTTCCTCCAGGAATTCCTCTGGAAAATCTTCCAGGAATTCCTTCGGAAGTTACTCTAAGTATTTTCTAGAAGAGTTTTTTTTATGAACTTTCGGAAAATTTTCTGGAAGTACTTACGAAAGAATTTCTGGGAAACTTTCGGTAGAATCTTTGAAGGAACTTTCGGAGGAATTCCTGGAGAAACTTCCGAAGAAATGCTTGGAGAAACATCCGGAGGAATTCCCGTAGTAACATGCGCCAACATTCCGTAAGAAACTTTTGAAGGTACTTCCGTAGGATTTCCTGGAAGTACTTCGGAATGCATTCCTTGAAGAACTTTGGAAGGAATTCCAGGAGGAACTTCCGGAGGAATTCCTGTAGGATCTGTCCAAATTATTCCGGGTGAAACTTCCGTAGGATTTGGACCCTGGAGGAACTTCGGAAAAAATCCCTAGATAAAGTTCTGGAGGAAGTCTGGTCGGATTTCCTTCAAATACTTTTATATGAACTTTTGTAGGAATTGCTAAAGGAACTTCGGGTTTTGTGTTTAAAATAAGGGAGAAATTCCAGAAGTAACTGTCATAGGAATTCATGGAGTAACTTCCTGCGAAATCCTAGAGAAATTTCTATGGAACTTTCAGAGGATTTTCGGAGAAACTTCCGGAGGAATTCCTGAAGTAACTTCCAGAAGAGTTCTTGAATGAACTTCCGGAGTATTTCCTGTAGGTACTTACGAAAGTATTCCTGTAGGATGTTCTAGAAGACTTTCGGAGAAATTCAGGAGAATTTCCATGAAATTCTTCCGAATAAACTTCTGCAAGAATTCCTAGAAACTTCAACGTTATATTTGAATTCCTGGAGGAACTTCCGTAGGAATTCTTTAAGTAACTTCAGAGGCCATTCTAAAGGAACATTCGAAAGACCTTCTGAAGAAACTTCCGTAGGATTTCAGGAGGATCTTCCAGTGGAATTTCTGGCAGAACTTCCGTGGAATTTTTGAAGGAACTTGCGGAAGAATTTCTGGAGGAGCTTCCTGAAGAATTTCTGGAGGAACATCCGGAGGACTTCTTTAAGGAAAATATCGGAGAAATTCTATGGAGAATTCCAGTAGTAACTTTTGGAGGAATTCCTTGAGGAACTGTCCGGAAAAATCCTGGTGCTATTTCCGAATGAATTCATGGATTTTCTTCCGAAACAATACTTGGAGGACTTTCAGAGGACTTCATGAAGAAGCTTCCGGAGGAACTCCTGGAGCAACTTCCTTTGAAATTCTTCAAAAGAATTTCTGGAGAAACTCATGAAAGAATTCCGGGAGGAAGTTCCGGCGGAATTCCTGGAAAAACTTCCTTGGAATTCCTGGAAATTTCCCGGAATAATTTCTGAAGGAACTTCCTGAGGACTTCTTGGGATTCCTTCCGGAAATTCCTCCAGGAATTCCTTGGGAAGTTCCTCCAGAAGTTCCTCCAGGAATTCCTCCGGAAGTTTCTCCAGGAATTCCTCCGGTAGTTCCTCCAGGAATCGGAATTCCTGGAAATTTTCCGGAATAATTCCTCCGGAAGTTCCTCCAGAAATTTCTCCGGAAGTTCCTCCAGGAATTCCTCCGAAAGTTACTCCAGGAAGTTCATCCAGGAATTTCTCCGGAAGTTCCTCCAGGAATTCCTCCGAAAGTTACTCCAGGAAATTCCTCCAGGAATTTCTCCCGTAGTTCCTCCAGGAATTCCTCCGGAAGCTCCCCCAGGAATTCCTCCGAAAGTTCCTTCAGGAATTCCTCCGGAAGTTCCTCCAGGAATTCTCCCGGAAGTTCCTTCAGGAAGTTCCTCCAGGAACTCCGCCGGAAGTTCCTCCAGAAATTCCGCCGAAAGTTCCTCCAGGAATTGCTCCGGAAGTTCCTCAGAAATTTTCTTCAGGAATTCCTCCGGAAGTTCCTTCCGACATTCCTCCGGAAGTTCCTCTCGACATTCCTCCGACAGTTCCTCTAGGAATTGATAGAACTTGCGTGTTTCTTGAGAACGGCACAGCTGTTCCATCTTCTCCTCACTTCTTCCAGGTGGCGTTTCTTCTCCTGAAAAAGGCGGGTCTGCTTTCTCCGCTTTCGTCTATAACGTTCCACGTTTTGCCGGGTACCTTGCTGCAGGGCGACCGCTAGCACTGCTTCCTTCTCCTTCAAATCTGTCTGCACTCTTCGTCGAACCAATCGTTCCGTCGAATTCGTCCCATTATATGACGTTGTTCTCCTCTGCGTCGTTAAATGGCTGCTTTGACTGTATTCCAGCAGTCCTTAAGAGGGGCCTCATCGAGCTCACCCTCTTCCGGCAACGCTGCCTCGAGATCAGCCGCTAGGCACTGAACTTCCCAATAGGTGGTCTAAACTCCTCCTCTTGGCCAACCTGAGCGTTCAAAACTCCTATGATGATGTTGACATCGTGGCTTGTGCAGCTGTCGTACTCACGTTCCAGCTGCGCGTAGAATGCGTCCTTATCATCATCAGTGCTTCCGGAGTGTGGGCTATGGACGTTGATTATGCTGAAGTTGAAGAACCGGCCTTTGATCCTTAACCTGCACAGTATTTCATTGATCGGAAACCACATGATCAAGCGCCTTTGCATATAGCCCATCACTATGATCACTATGTACTTACGAAAGGCGGAGGCCAGTCTCGGGCTGAAAGTCTCCCTAATAAAGACACACAAAAAAATACGAGGATCCTCCTGCACTATCCCGCGGGACTAGTTGGCGGAACTTCCGAAAGAATCCTAAAAAAACTTTCGGAGGAATTTTCTTAAAACACTTTACACCCAGGTTTTTTTTACACGGTTGGAATTCATCAATTTCTCGGTAAACCCGAACTTTCACAACTTTTTAAATACCCCCTGAATTTTCTTAGATTGTTTGTGAATTTTTTGGTGGGGTCAACTCATTGTTTCATTGACGCTGGAAGTCTTAAACGACTAAAACCAAACCGTGTAAAAAACCTGGAGGTGTAGATTGTTTTTACAGGAATTGCTTATGGGACTTCGAGGTTTTCTTGAAGGAAATTTCAGAGGACTTCCCGGAGGAATTTGCGGAGGAATTCCTGAAGGCACTTTCGGAGAAATTCTTGGAGGATCTTTCGAAGATATTCGTGAAGAAATTTGCGGAGGAATTTCTGGAGGAATTATTGGAGAACCATCCACATAAATTCCTGGAGAAACTTTCGATTGAATTCTTGAAGGAACATTCAGAGGATTTCCTGATGGTAGCCCCAAAACAATTTCTTCGAAGAAATTCTTGAAGGAACTTCCGGAGGAATTATTTGAGGATCTTCCGAAGGAATTTCTGGAAGAACTTCAGGAGGAATTCGAGGAGGAGCTTTCGGAGGAATTCCTGAAGGGAACTACCGGAGGAATTCCCGGAAGAACATCCGGAAGAATTCCTGGAGGAACTTCCGGGGCACTTCCTGGAGGAACTTCCGGAGGAATTTCTGGAGGAACTTCCGGAGGAACTTCCGGAGAAATTTCTTCAGGATCTTCCTGAGGAATTTTTGCAGGGACTTCCGGAGGAATTCCTGAAGGAACTTCCGTAGGAATTAGTGAGAAAACTTCCGGAGGAATTCCTGAAGGAACTTCCGGAGGAATTCCTGAAGGAACTTCCGGAGGAATTCCTGAAGGAACTTCTGGAGGAATTCCTGGAGGAACTTCCGGAGGAATTCCTAGAGGAACTTCCGGAGGAATTCCTGGAGGAACTTCCGGAGGAATTCCTGGAGGAACTTCCGGAGGAATTCCTAGAGGAACTTCCGGAGGAATTCCTAGGAGAACTTCCGAAGGAATTCCTAGAGTAACTTCTGGAGGAATTCCTAGAGGAACTTCCGGAGGAATTCCTAGAGGAACTTCGGGAGGAATTCCTGGAGGAACTTCCGGAGGAACTTCCAGAGGAATTTCTGCAGGAACTTCCGGAGGAATTTCTGCAGGACCTTCCGGAGGAATTTCTGCAGGAACTTCCGGAGGAATTCCTGGAGGAACTTCCGGAGGAATTCTTGGAGGAACTTCCGGTGGAATTCCTGGAGGAACTTCCGGAGGAATTCCTGGAGGAACTTCCGGAGGAATTCCTGGAGGAACTTCCGAAGGAATTCCTGGAGGAACTTCCGAAGGAATTCCTGGAGGAACTTCCGGAGGAATTCCTGGAGGAACTTCCGGAGGAATTCCTGGAGGAACTTCCGGAGGAATTCCTGGAGGAACTTCCGGAGGAATTCCTGGAGGAACTTCCGGAGGAATTCCTGGAGGAACTTCCGGAGGAATTCCTGGAGGAACTTCCAGAGGAATTCTTGAAAGAACTTCCGGAGGAATTCCTGAAGGAACTTCCGCAAGAATTCCTGGAGGAACTTCCGGAGGAATTCCTGGAGTAACGTGCGGAGAAATTACTGTAGGAACTTCAAGAGAAATTCCTTGAGGAACTTCCGGAGAAATTTCTTGAGGAACTTCGGAGAAATTCCTGGAGGGACTTCCGAAGAAATTCCTGGAAGAACTTCTGGAGAAATTCCCGGAGGAGCTTCCGAAGAAATTCCTGGAGGAACTTCCGGAGAAATTTCTTGAGGAACTTCGGAGAAATTCCTGGAGGGACTTCCGAAGAAATTCCTGGAAGAACTTCTGGAGAAATTCCCGGAGGAGCTTCCGAAGAAATTCCTGGAGGAATTTCTGGAGAAATTCCTGGAGGAACTCCCGGAAAAATTCCTTGAGTAACAAGAACTTCCGGAGAAATTTCTTGAGGAACTTCGGAGAAATTCCTGGAGGGACTTCCGAAGAAATTCCTGGAAGAACTTCCAGAGAAATTCCTGGAAGAACTTCCAGAGAAATTCCTGGAGTAACTTCTGGAAAAATTCCTGGAGGAACTTCCGGAGGAATTCCTGGAGGAACTTCCGGAGGAATTCCTGGAGGAACTTCCGGAGGAATTCCTGGAGGAACTTCCGGAGGAATTCCTGGAGGAACTTCCGGAGGAATTCCTGGAGGAACTTCCGGAGGAATTCCTGGAGGAACTTCCGGAGAAATTCCTGGAAGAACTTCCGGAGAAATTCCTGGAGGAACTTCCGGAGGAATTCCTGGAGGAACTTCCGGAGGAATTCCTGGAGGAACTTCCGGAGGAATTCCTGGAGGAACTTCCGGAGGAATTCCTGGAGGAACTTCCGGAGGAATTCCTGGAGGAACTTCCGGAGGAATTCCTGGAGGAACTTCCGGAGGAATTCCTGGAGGAACTTCCGGAGGAATTCCTGGAGGAACTTCCGGAGGAATTCCTGGAGGAACTTCCGGAGGAATTCCTGGAGGAACTTCCGGAGGAATTCCTGGAGGAACTTCCGGAGGAATTCCTGGAGGAACTTCGGAGGAATTCCTGGAGGAACTTCCGGAGGAATTCCTGGAGGAACTTCCGGAGGAATTCCTGGAGGAACTTCCGGAGGAATTCCTGGAGGAACTTCCGGAGGAATTCCTGGAGGAACTTCGGAGGAATTCCTGGAGGAACTTCCGGAGGAATTCCTGGAGGAACTTCCGGAGGAATTCCTGGAGGAACTTCCGGAGGAATTCCTGGAGGAACTTCCGGAGGAATTCCTGGAGGAACTTCCGGAGGAATTCCTGGAGGAACTTCCGGAGGAATTCCTGGAGGAACTTCGGAGGAATTCCTGGAGGAACTTCCGGAGGAATTCCTGGAGGAACTTCGGAGGAATTCCTGGAGGAACTTCCGGAGGAATTCCTGGAGGAACTTCCGGAGGAATTCCTGGAGGAACTTCCGGAGGAATTCCTGGAGGAACTTCCGGAGGAATTCCTGGAGGAACTTCCGGAGGAATTCCTGGAGGAACTTCGGAGGAATTCCTGGAGGAACTTCCGGAGGAATTCCTGGAGGAACTTCGGAGGAATTCCTGGAGGAACTTCGGAGGAATTCCTGGAGGAACTTCCGGAGGAATTCCTGGAGGAACTTCGGAGGAATTCCTGGAGGAACTTCCGGAGGAATTCCTGGAGGAACTTCCGGAGGAATTCCTGGAGGAACTTCGGAGAAATTCCTGGAGGAACTTCGGAGGAATTCCTGGAGGAACTTCCGGAGGAATTCCTGGAGGAACTTCCGGAGGAATTCCTGGAGGAACTTCGGAGGAATTCCTGGAGGAACTTCCGGAGGAATTCCTGGAGGAACTTCCGGAGGAATTCCTGGAGGAACTTCCGGAGGAATTCCTGGAGGAACTTCCGGAGGAATTCCTGGAGGAACTTCCGGAGGAATTCCTGGAGGAACTTCCGGAGGAATTCCTGGAGGAACTTCCGGAGGAATTCCTGGAGGAACTTCGGAGGAATTCCTGGAGGAACTTCCGAGGAATTCCTGGAGGAACTTCCGGAGGAATTCCTGGAGGAACTTCGGAGGAATTCCTGGAGGAACTTCCGGAGGAATTCCTGGAGGAACTTTCGGAGGAATTCCTGGAGGAACTTCCGGAGGAATTCCTGGAGGAACTTACGGAGGAATTCCCGAATGGACATCCGGAGGAATTCCCGGAGGAACTCCGGGAGGAATTCCTGGAGGAACTTCCGGAGGAATTCCTGGAGGAACTTCCGGAGGAATTCCTGGAGGAACTTCCGGAGGAATTCCGGAAGGAACTTCCGGAGGAATTCCTGGAGGAACTTCCGGAGGAATTCCTGGAGGAACTTCCGGAGGAATTCCTGGAGGAACTTCCGGAGGAATTCCTGGAGGAACTTCCGGAGGAATTCCTGGAGGAACTTCCGGAGGAATTCCTGGAGGAACTTCCGGAGGAATTCCTGGAGGAACTTCCGGAGGAATTCCTGGAGGAACTTCGGAGGAATTCCTGGAGGAACTTCGGAGGAATTCCTGGAGGAACTTCCGGAGGAATTCCTGGAGGAACTTCCGGAGGAATTCCTGGAGGAACTTCCGGAGGAATTCCTGGAGGAACTTCGGAGGAATTCCTGGAGGAACTTCCGGAGGAATTCCTGGAGGAACTTCGGAGGAATTCCTGGAGGAACTTCCGGAGGAATTCCTGGAGGAACTTCCGGAGGAATTCCTGGAGGAACTTCGGAGGAATTCCTGGAGGAACTTCCGGAGGAATTCCTGGAGGAACTTCCGGAGGAATTCCTGGAGGAACTTCGGAGGAATTCCTGGAGGAACTTCCGGAGGAATTCCTGGAGGAACTTCCGGAGGAATTCCTGGAGGAACTTCGGAGGAATTCCTGGAGGAACTTCCGGAGGAATTCCTGGAGGAACTTCCGGAGGAATTCCTGGAGGAACTTCCGGAGGAATTCCTGGAGGGAACTTCAGGAGGAATTCCTGGAGGAACTTCCGGAGGAATTCCTGGAGGAACTTCGGAGGAATTCCTAGAGGAACTTACGAAAGAATTTCTGGAGGAACTTCCGGAGGAATTCCTGGAGGAACTTCCGGAGGAATTCCTGGAGGAACTTCAGGAGGAATTCCTGGAGGAACTTCGGAGAAATTCCTGGAGGAACTTCCGGAGGAATTCCTGGAGGAACTTCCGGAGGAATTCCTGGAGGAACTTCCGGAGGAATTCCTGGAGGAACTTCCGGAGGAATTCCTGGAGGAACTTCGGAGGAATTCCTGGAGGAACTTCCGGAGGAATTCCTGGAGGAACTTCCGGAGGAATTCCTGGAGGAACTTCCGGAGGAATTCCTGGAGGAACTTCGGAGGAATTCCTGGAGGAACTTCCGGAGGAATTCCTGGAGGAACTTCCGGAGGAATTCCTGGAGGAACTTCCGGAGGAATTCCTGGAGGAACTTCCGGAGGAATTCCTGGAAGGAACTTCCGGAGGAATTCCTGGAGGAACTTCGGAGGAATTCCTGGAGGAACTTCCGGAGGAATTCCTGGAGGAACTTCGGAGGAATTCCTGGAGGAACTTCGGAGGAATTCCTGGAGGAACTTCCGGAGGAATTCCTGGAGGAACTTCCGGAGGAATTCCTGGAGGAACTTCCGGAGGAATTCCTGGAGGAACTTCGGAGGAATTCCTGGAGGAACTTCCGGAGGAATTCCTGGAGGAACTTCCGGAGGAATTCCTGGAGGAACTTCGGAGGAATTCCTGGAGGAACTTCCGGAGGAATTCCTGGAGGAACTTCCGGAGGAATTCCTGGAGGAACTTCCGGAGGAATTCCTGGAGGAACTTCCGGAGGAATTCCTGGAGGAACTTCGGAGGAATTCCTGGAGGAACTTCCGGAGGAATTCCTGGAGGAACTTCCGGAGGAATTCCTGGAGGAACTTCCGGAGGAATTCCTGGAGGAACTTCCGGAGGAATTCCTGGAGGAACTTCGGAGGAATTCCTGGAGGAACTTCCGGAGGAATTCCTGGAGGAACTTCCGGAGGAATTCCTGGAGGAACTTCCGGAGGAATTCCTGGAGGAACTTCCGGAGGAATTCCTGGAGGAACTTCCGGAGGAATTCCTGGAGGAACTTCCGGAGGAATTCCTGGAGGAACTTCCGGAGGAATTCCTGGAGGAACTTCCGGAGGAATTCCTGGAGGAACTTCCGGAGGAATTCCTGGAGGAACTTCCGGAGGAATTCCTGGAGGAACTTCTGGAGGAATTCCTGGAGGCACTTCCAGGAGAATTCCTGGAGGAACTTCCGGAGGAATTCCTGGAGGAACTTCCGGAGGAATTCCTGGAGGAACTTCCGGAGGAATTCCTGGAGGAACTTCCGGAGGAATTCCTGGAGGAACTTCCGGAGGAATTCCTGGAGGAACTTCCGGAGGAATTCCTGGAGGAACTTCCGGAGGAATTCCTGGAGGAACTTCCGGAGGAATTCCTGGAGGAACTTCCGAAGGAGTTCGTGGAGGAACTTCCGGAGGAATTCCCGAAGGAACTTCCGGAGGAATTCCCGAAGAATTCCCGAAGGAATTCCTGGAAGAACTTCCGGAGGAATTCCTGGAGGAACTTCCGGAGGAATTCCTGGAGGAACTTCCGGAGGAATTCCTGGAGGAACTTCCGGAGGAATTCCTGGAGGAACTTCCGGAGGAATTCCTGGAGGAACTTCCGGAGGAATTCCTGGAGGAACTTCCGGAGGAATTCCTGGAAGAACTTCCGGAGGATTTCCTGGAAGAACTTCCGGAGGAATTCCTGGAGGAACTTCCTAATCCTAAACATCAGACAATTCTGATTCCTGCAGTGGAACAACAAATGCATTTTTGGAACTAATAAATGGAACTAATAAAAACATTGAAATTACCGCGAGCGGATTCCCCCTCCGACACGCAAATTAACCGAGTCTTTTGGATTGCATTTTCTGTCTTTCCAAACATAAATCCGTCTAGCCCTGCGGAACACCGAACGCTATCTGGAAACGGCGTCAGGCCATTTTGGCCGAATGCTGTCTGGCCGAATGCCGTTTGGCCAAACGCCATTTGGCCGAAAGCCGTTTGGCCGAACGGGTCGTTTGGCCGAATGCCGTTTGGCCGAATAGTTAAAAAATTTACCTCAAATTAAGAGTAGCGAAAATTGAGAAATGAAACGTGGGCTTGTGGCCTATGTGGGCTTCGTGGCCGTGCGGTTAGCGACGTCAATCGTCTAGACGCATGTGCTGTGGAGTGTGGGTTCGATTCCCGCCCCGGTAAGGAAAAAACTTTTCGTAAAAGCGAAAAGTTATCCACTGGTCTACTGGGTGTTGTGTAAATGTCCTGTCCGTTGTCTAATACTAGATGTTAAGTGTTCAGTCTGTGCGACCTCTGGTCGAAGACGGTGAACCTGTCTTTTTTTTTAGAAACGTGAGTAATGAGAAGTAAGAAGTGAGAAGTGAAATGTGAAAAGAAAAGTCTTTCTTCTCTTTCTTCCTTCTTCTTCCTCCTTTTCCCTTCTCCCTTCTCCTCCTTCCTTCTTCCGTCCTTCTTTTTCTTTTCCTTCCTTTTTCTTTCTTCCTTCTTCATTCCCCTTTTTTTCATCCTTATACCTCCTTCTTTCTAATTCCTTTTTCTCTCTTCCTTCTCCCTTTTTTCTTCTTCCTTCTTCATTATTTCTATTCCTTCTCTCTTCTTTCTTCCTTCTTCCTTCTTCTTTGTTCCTTGTTCCTTGTTCCTGCTTCCATTTTCCTTTTTTCTTCTTCCTTCTTCCCTCTTTCTTCTTCCTTTTTCCTTCTTTCTTCTTCCTTCTTCATTCTTCATTCTTCTTTCTTCTTTCTTCCTTCTTCCTTCTTTCTTCTTCCATTTTCCTTCTTCCTTCTTTTTTCTTCCTTCTTCCTTTTTCCTTCTTCCTTCTTCCTTCTTCTGTCTTCCTTCTTCCTTCTTCTTTCTTCCTTCTTCCTTCTTCATTCTTCCTTCTTTCTTCTTTCTTCTTCCTTCTTCCTTCTTCCTTCATCCTTCTTCTTTCTTCCTTTTTCCTTCTTCCTTCTTCCTTCTTCCTTCTTCTTTCTTCTTTTATCCTTCTTCCTTCTTCCTTCTTCCTCCTTCCTTCTTCCTTTTTCCTTCTTCCTTCCTTCTTCCTTCTTCCTTCTTCCTTCTTCCTTCTTCCGTCTTCCTTCTTCCTTCTTCCTACTTCATTCTTCCTTCTTCCTTCTTTCTTATTTCTTCTTTCTTCTTCCTTCTTCCTTCTTCCTTCTTCCTTCTTCCTTCTTCTTTCTTATTTCTTCCTTCTTCCTTTTTCCTTCTTCCTACTTCCTTCTTCTTTTATCCTTCTTCCTTCTTCCTTCTTCCTTCTTCCTTCTTCCTTATCCCTTATTCCTTCTTCCTTCTTCCTTCTTCCTTCTTCCTTCTTGCTTCTTGCTTCTTGCTTCTTGCTTCTTCCTTCTTCCTTCTTCCTTCTTCTTTCTTTTTTCTTTCTTCTTCCTTCTTCCTTCTTCCTTCTCCCTTCTGCCGTCTTCTTTTATCCTTCTTCCTTCTTCCGTCTTCCGGCTTCCTTCTTCCTTCTTCCTTCCTTCTCTTATACTTCTTCCTTCATCCTTCTTCCTTCTCCCTTCTTCCGTCTTCTTTTATCCTTCTTCCTTCTTCCGTCTTCCGGCTTCCTTCTTCCGTCTTAGTTCTTCCTTCTTCATTCTTCCTTCTTCCTTCTTCCTTCTTCCTTCTTCCTTCTTCCTTCTTCCTTCTTCCTTCTTCCTTCTTCCTTCTTCCTTCTTCCTTCTTCCTTCTTCCTTCTTCCTTCTTCCTTCTTCCTTCTTCCTTCTTCCTTCTTCCTTCTTGCTTCTTCCTTCTTCCTTCTTATTTCTTCCTTCTTCCTTCTTCCTTCTTCCTACTTCCTTCTTCTATCTTCCTTCTTCTCTCTTCCTTCTTCCTTCTTTCTTCTTCTCTCTTCCTTCTTCCTTCTTTCTTCTTTTTTCATCCTTCTTCCTTCTTCCTTCTTCCTTATTCCTTTTCCCTTCTTCCTTCTTCTTTCTTTCTTCTCCCTTCTTCCTTTTTCCTTCTTCCTTCTTCCGTCTTCTATCTTCCTTCTTCCTTCTTTCTTCTTTATTCTTTCTACTTCTTTTGTTTTTCTTTTTTCTTCTTGATTCTTTCTTCTTCCTTGATTCTTTCTTCTTCTATGGTTCTCTCTTCTTTCTCTTCCTTTCTTCTTCATTTATTCTTCATTCGGAGAATTTCAACTATTCGGCCAAACGGCATTCGGCAAAATGACCCTAAACCCTGGAAACCAACAATTTTTTGTAGAAAATGAGAAAAAAAATCCCCCCGCGATTTGTAAACAAAGTGTTCCGCTCGGTGTTCCGGACGGCGTTTCCCGTTATTTTTATAATCGCAAACATCCGGATTGCACCAGGAGAATGTGCGGGTGACCCTCACCCTGCTTCCCACAATCTTAAACATCCGGATTGTCTGGTTCCTGCAGCGGAACAACAAATGCATTTTTGGAACTAACAAATTCCTGCTGAAAACATTGAAATTGATGCGAGCGGATTCCCCCTCCGTCACGCAAATTAACCGAGTCTTTTGGAGTGCTTTTCCGGTCTTTCCATACACAAATCCATCCAGACCGATCTGCCCCTGCACCGGAACACCGATCGCCTTCTGGAAGTCAACAAATTTCTGTCGAAAATGAGGAAAAAACTCCCCCCCCGCGATTTGTAAACAAAGTGTCCCGCCCGGGGTTCGGCCCGGCGTTCCCCGTTGTTTTTATAATCGCAAACATCCAGATTGCACCGGAGAATGTGCGGGTGACCCTCCCGTGCTTCTCATAATCCTAAACATCCGGATTGTCTGGTTCCTGCAGCGGAACAACAAATGCATTTTTGGAACTAACAAATTCCTGCTGGAAACATTGAAATTGATGCGAGCGGATTCCCCCTCCGTCACGCAAATTAACCGAGTCTTTTGGAGTGCTTTTCCTGTCTTTCCATACAAAAATCCATCCAGATCGATCTGCCCCTGCACCGGAACACCGATCGCTTTCTGTAAGTCAACAAATTTCTGTCGAAAATGAGGAAAAAACTCCCCCCGCGATTTGTAAACAAAGTGTTCCGCTCGGTGTTCCGGCCGGCGTTTCCCGTTGTTTTTATAATCGCAAACATCCGGATTGCACCCGGAGAATGTGCGGGTGACCCTCCCCGTGGTTCTCATAATCATAAACATCCGGATTGTCTGGTTCCTGCAGCGGAACAACAAATGCCTTTTGGAATTGACAAATTCCTGCTGAAAACATTGAAATTGATGCGAGCGGATTCCCCCTCCGTCACGCAAATTAACCGAGTCTTTTGGAGTGCTTTTCCGGTCTTTCCATACACAAATCCATCCAGATCGATCTGCCCCTGCACCGGAACACCGATCGCCTTCTGGAAGTCAACAAATTTCTGTCGGAAATGAGGAAAAAACTCCCCCCGCGATTTGTAAACAAAGTGTTCCGCTCGGTGTTCCGGCCGGCGTTTCCCGTTGTTTTTATAATCGCAAACATCCGGATTGCACCCGGAGAATGTGTGGGTGACCCTCCC
>NW_026943654.1:0-32136 GCF_024139115.2 Armigeres subalbatus
GTTACCAGCGAGTCGTAAGATTGTAGTGCAAAACATCTTCAATGATCAACCCAAGTAACATTATTAGCGAAGACCTAAGAATCATGTTGAATTAAGGTCGGCAAAAGGAAATACAAAACATGTTATGTTCGAAGAAAGCTATGAAAAGGTTTTTGTTAAACATACAATTCAATTCACTTGCATTGTCAAAATGTAGCATAAACATGAGACAATATTTTGTAGCTAAATTTATTGCGCTTGATTTGGAATCACCAGAATAACATGTAGCGAAACATGTTCAACTTCCTTAGCTTCATTGGGTTCTAGAGCAAGGAGCACTCTAAAACCGATCATCGGTTCCAAAATTGCACTATGCACATCATATCGTTCCAGCTCCCGCAATTGTGGTTTGAAAAAGCAATCAACCAACTGCGCAAAAGCTAACTTATCGTCAAATGATCCGGGCCATTTTACATCCCTTTCGAGCTTCTTCGTCAAAAGCTCGTAAGCTGAAGCGAAGGCACTTACCCCGACCAGGGCTTTTATAGCAAGGTATCTAGATTACTTTTATTTCTGGAAGCCATGTGAGCATAATGGAGAAACAAGCTTTTCATCTCTGGTTTGCATTGGATAAGAATTTATGGCACGGCGGGCCTCAATCCAATACTATTCTAGAATGCTGGATAGACATCTTTTCGTGGTGTGCTACGGGGTAAGATCCACCATGGTCACATCGCCAGCTACAGGCAAATCATGACCCAACGAAAACCTTCCCCATTTTCCAATACTATAGTGCTTATGAAGATGTCGGTAAGTCACTAATTAAGTACTACATCAAGCCGACACTCATGCTGCTGTAATGTTTTCTTAGATTATAATCTATGAATGAACCCCCCTAGATAGTCTGGAAAAGCATTTCAAAAAATAATATTAGTATCACTAAAGTGTCCAATCTTCTAATGTTGTGCTAATGCTTTTTTTCTACATATTTCCAAAATCGTCATCACACCTGTCACCGAGTAAAAAATCTGACGTTACCGTCTACTAATGATGATTTTCTTCTTTTCTTATTTATAGTGAACGTAGTTATTCTGAACACGACGTCAACCATCACTTGCCGACTAGAGCATTCAATAACTTATAACAATATAATATTTGATTACTACTGTAACCCGGGGGAACTATACGCTAGGAGAAGAATGAATTCTGTCATCAAAAGAAAAAGTAGAATCATGAAAAAAAATTTACAGCGAGGTATGGAATGCAGCTATTAAAATAATTTTCAAAATTTCAAAATAAAATTTATTTATAAATAATTAATATTTATAAATAATTTAGCATGAGGTTAGAATTTTGATTATCTACATTATACATATATTAATTTGGTTGTTAGTGACAATGAAATTTTTTCTTCAAATGATTCCGGAGATGGTACTACTTTTAATCTTAATTGAATTTCTAATCTCGCCTAAATTTATTTTCAATTCCATTGGCCATACCTTGCCGTGTTAAATTTCAGTTATTCTACTTTTCCTCTGATGACAGCGTTCATCCACTTCTCCTCGCGTATGATTTGAATTTGCTGATGAATGATATAACCTTCGGATGAACTTGCATTTATTTTTCGCCAAAATTTGAAAAATAAAATCGACATCAATTTTTGAACTCACAGCAAGCTGCCAAAAAAGCACTCAAAACAATAACAAAAAAAGGAAATACTTACAAAACAATAAAAAGTAGAAGGTTGTATCAAAGACACGACCGCAAAATCAACGTAGAATTACGTGTTAGAGTGCAGTGACTCAGAACAGTAATTATAGATTTCTTGCATAAATCATTTTTCGAATATAATTTTTACCATTCATCAATTCACGCGCCAGATGACTTATAGCCGAAATGTAGGCAATTAACTGTGTATAACAAGTTTTCAAAAGTGACTGACGAAATTCAATTTTTCAACAGTTTAACTCTTTTATTCAATTGTTTCTAATAGTTGTGCAAAATCTTAAAGAGTTTGTCGATCGATTGATACAAAAATCATCAAAATCGGTTGAAAGATGACTGAGTTATTAGCTAATACTTCCTGACCACTTTTCATGACGGTCTCAAATTTTTACAATTCAATAAAAAATAAACACGAGAGTGTCCATTATAGGAATACTAGTTTATTTGTGGACGCAGTAGCGCCCGTGGCAAGTGTTTTTTTTTTTTTTCAATATAAACGGTTCATTAATTCATGCATTAAAAAAATCAAAATTTTCAACGTCTGTTGTCTGTGATTTTTTCATCAAATGCTGTGTCTGGTTGTCTAAGGTTGTCACTGGTTTTGTTTACTGCATCTGATAGTAAAAAAGAATTGAAGTGTCAAATATTTTATTTTTTTGTGAGAATTTCCCCGCGTGCTGCGAATCCACTGCAGAAAAAAGGCAACACGAAGAGAGTGTGATAGCTGAAGTGCAGGAGAACATGGATAGAAACGATAGGCGGAGGTTTTACGCAACTGTCAATGGTGGGCGGCATAAGACTGCGCTTGTGCCCGCTATGTGCAATGCCCGAGAGAAGAATTTGCTGACAGACAAGACTATGGTGGCAGCCAGGTGGAAGGAGCACTTCGAAGATTTTAAGGTGCAGAATGGACATAGTCGGCGGCGGTCATGCTGTGGAAACAGCAACGCTGGACGAGGTAAAGAAGGCTCTAAATGAGCTGAAAATCAGTAAAGCTGCTGGGAAGGACGAGATCCCGGTCGAGCTTCTCAAACACGGAAGTGAGCAACTGCATCAATCAATCCACCACATTATCCAGAAATAATGAGAAAGGGCATAGCCTAGAGTATGCCAATGCCAGAGGGATCACCCTTCTGAACTCGGCGTACAAAGTCCTATCGCGTATCCTGTTTAACAGACTGAGATCGCTTTAAGAGTCCTTCGACGGTGAATATCACGCAGGTTTTCATGAGGGCCGATCAACGACGCATCAAATGTTTAGCCTGCGGATGATCCTTGATAAATTCCGGGACTACAACATGCAGACTTACCACCTGTTCATTGACTTCATAGCAGCGTACGATTCAGTGAAAAAAATGAGCTGTGGCAGATAATGTCCGTACATGGTTTTCCGGCGATACTGATTAGACTGATACGTGCTACGCTGAATGGCTCGAAATCAAGTATTCGGATTTCAGACGAAGTGTCAACTTCGTTTGTGACCTTGGACGGATTGCAGCAGGGTGATGCGTTCTCGAATTTATTGTTCAACATTGCACTCGATGGCGCTATTAGGAGATCTAGCGTGCAGAGGAAAAAAGAAAAGACAGGAACACCGTCTTCTACCAGAGGTCGTACAGACTGAACACTTAACACCTAGCATTAGACAACAACACATAACACTCAGTGGACCAGTGGAGAATTTTTCGATCACGAAAAGTTTCCTCCTTACTGGGGCGGGAATCGAACCCACACTCCATAGCACATGCGTCTAGACGATTGACGTCGCTAACCACACGCTAACCACACGGTCGCATATTGTCCTGGGCTTTACGGACGACATCGACTTCATTGGAATTGATCGCAGAGCAGTAGTGGAGGTTTTTGTTCCACTACACTGAAGAGGGGACGGCGAGGACAGGCTCAACCATCTACCAAGACAAATTACATGATGGCAGGTAGAGATAGAGGAAGATCTAGTGGTGTTGGTGCTGATGTAGTGCTTGATGGGTATGTGTTTGAAGTTATTGAAGAATTTGTTTAACTTGGAATGACTTGTGACAAGTGACAATGACGTTTCCCGTGAAGTGAAAAGACGTATTGCTGCTGCGAATAGGGCCTTTTACGGATTACGTAACCAGCTTAGGTCCCGCAACATGCAGACAGAAACGAAATTTGCTCTATACAAAACTCTGATTCTATCAGTGGCCCTTTATGGACATGAAACATGGACGTAAAAGAGGCGGACCGGAGAGCTTTCAGGGTTTTCGAGTGAAAAGTGCTGCGTACAATACTCGAAGGGAAACTATAAAATGGCTGTAGCTGTATCAAGTATACAAAGAAGAAAATATTGTGAATCGTATAAAATACGGCAGACTTCAGTGGGCTGGCCACTTAGTACGAATGTCGAGAGAAAGAATAGCGAAACAATATTCAACAGCGAACCGGATAGAGGCCGTCGACTTCGTGGAAGGCCACGGACACGCTGGGTACACGCGGTGGAATCAGACCTGAGGACCCTAAACGTTCGGAGAAACTGGAGGAACATCGCCCAAGACCGACTATTATGGAGCTCTACAACACGCCAGGCATCGGTATAGTGACGCTGTAGCCAACAAGGTATCCAGGTAAATAAGTCTTACAAAAAGTATGAGGGAGTAGATAATCGAAAGATATTTGAATATCAACAAATTGAAAGCCGTATGAAGCGATAAAGTATGAAAGGGAGGCATGAAGACCATCTCTTGAACAGCATACAATCGAAGCGTGAATCTTCTTGCCTAACGTCCCGATTGTGGACGGCTTGGTTCTTCTTCTTCTTCTTCTTCTTATTGGCATTACATCTTAGTGTTCATTAAGCACTTCCACAGTTATTAACTGCGAGGTTTCTTAGCCAAGTTACCATTTTTGCATTCGTATATCATAAGGCTAGCACGATGATACTTTTATGCCCAGGGAAGTTAAGACAATTTCCAATCCGAAAATTGCCTAGACCGGCACCGGGAATCGAACCCAGCCACCCTCAGCATGGTCTTGCTTTGTAGCCGCGCGTCTTACCGCACGGCTAAGGAGGGCCCCTAAGTGGTATGGAAACCACCGTGCCAAGACAGACAACGATCTCCCGATGTACTATTCTGTTTTACATTCAGTTCTATCGATCGGCAGGTTTATGCGGTATTCACACTACCACTCATAGAGGTATGTCCATATCGTGACGTGTTCCTCAAATCACCCGATTTCGAAGTAACTAAATAGAACCTCACTTTTTTGTTTTAAGCCAATTTTATTTCATAATTGAAACAGATTTTACGACCGTGATTAGGATGAATGATTTGTTTATCGGCTTTATCGGTTAGTCCTACTCAAAATATGAGGGAGTAGATAATCTTTAACTTCTGCAATGCTTGGTAAATTAGTATAACGATCATATGCAATAAACACCTAAAAACCATGTGGAATTAAAAAATCTTAGAACATGACTCCATACTGAAAGATGCAAAACTCAACACTATGAGATAGTAGACAAAATCCTCTAGTTCTTATTTCTCATTTCTCACTTATCACTTCTTACTTCTAATTCGCCCTAATGACCATTCGACCTAATGATCGTTCAGCCTAATGACCTTCGGCCTAATGACGCAACATATTATTATTATTATCTTATTCAATAGAGTTTCCAACTAAATGAATGCAGCCACAAACATTTGCCTTATTCCAAAATTATTCTTGCCCGTCACTAAAGTCTGCAAAAAATGCTTGATCTTACAAAATAATAATCCGATATCTGAAAAATGTATTCACTCTGCTTGTAATTACTAGACAAATAAAAATCAGCAAAAATCTTTCCACTCATATGAAATCCAAGATAAATTTTGAACGGTATTATATCTCAGATCGCTTCATGTTTGAATACATTGCACGAGAAGATGTAATTGAAACTTATCGAACTTGGCACACAATCAAACCTAATCGTTCAATATTGAAATCCATACTTCATAACCCGCATCCGGCGGTAGTCCTTGAAAACTTATATCTCTTATATCAACCAACGGTCTCGCAGCCTCGCAAGGAAACCCCACCACGTTCAAGCATGCACCACAGTCCAGCACTCGCTCATGTCCTGCCCGATGGGATGTGTATTGCAAAAGCGTCAAACCATAACCATCTTGGCTGACTGCACACTCACTCCGTGCGCCCGTTGCACTGCTGTTTGCCAAAACTTTTCTGTTTACGGTTGGTTTTATTTTCCCTCCATTTCTGGCGCGGACTGAAAGTTTCAAGTGCATCGCCATCGATGTCGTCGCCGGAATTTGTTCCAGGCGATTTGAACTTTGCCTTATTTATACACATTACACATTGAGGTACAAC
The DNA here is from genome assembly GCF_024139115.2 of Armigeres subalbatus. NCBI lineage: Eukaryota > Metazoa > Arthropoda > Insecta > Diptera > Culicidae > Armigeres > Armigeres subalbatus. The sequence goes on from NW_026943654.1 coordinate 6,052, forward strand.
GGGGCTGGTTGAAACACTTGGGGCTATTTATAGCTTAGCTCAGCATTTATTGAGGTGATACAATTCACAATCATCCATCAACTAATAGATTTTTCATCCATTGGTCCACGTGGCAAAATCGCCTCAGTGCACCTTACACCGCATTGTCTCTTCCGACACCACTTCCTTCCGCAACCGATCCAAGCAATCATTGCAATATTCCTTTTGTCAACTTGCGGATCTTTCCGGGGACAGAATTTTGAGTCTCGTCCAAATTTTACAAAATCTCTAATTGATGGTAAGTGTTGCCAAAACCCATGAATGTGTAATCAAAAGATTACTAACTCAGCCACCACCTTTGACAGGACAGAATAAGTCTCACGGATTTGAGGCGACAATTTTTCGGACCAACGCTAGACGAAAGCATTCTATATGGGGTGGATGGTTTGATAGCTAATATTGGGCATGATGATGACGAACATAGAAAGGTAGATCGAACGTCCGCCAGAAAGGATTCTAAAGATGTATGTAACAATTTGTAAATAAGTTTGTTCGGACTCACATTTCTGGTTGATTTTTTTAAATATATTTAATCTATTTAATCCATTACCGCTTAGCGTATAAAGGTTCATAAGCAAAAGGGGGTAATTTGAAAAAGCTGTTTTCTGCCATTTTTTTTCTATTTCTGGTACAGTATCTGTTCGATGTGCAAAATTTCATACGTCTGATATCTCAGCTGCCAAGCAAAACTATCGCGTTCACCTTTTTAATAGGAAGCAATAGGACACGAATCGATACATCGTCGAATGCAAATTGGGGATCATCCATAAAATACGTATCGCTTAGAGGGGGATGGAGTTTCCTGAAGTGTGACGATCCATACAAAAAGTGTGTTATAGGGGTAAGGGGGGTTCAAAATTACCAATTTCTGCGATACGTAATTAATGGATCTTTTTTTGTTGCAAGAAAATCGGTTAAGAATAAGTGCCTTAAACTGGGTTTTTTTTTCTGCGCATATACGTTGCAGATACTCACGCACAAAACACTCAGATATACATCACCTTTTTCATTCGAGCGAAGTTGATTGGTATATAAATGTCGGCCGTCCGGGCCTCGTATTAGAAATTCGATTTTGTAGTAAACTTATAAGCCTTGTCGGTACACCCTGGTATAGGGATGGTTCACATCATTTAGTCAAAATTTGACTCATTCGCCAATAACTCTTCCGAAGTGATTTTCTTAATATATTGTTTGGTGGACTTTATCTCGAAGGTTTTTTCTACAATTTAGATTAATAGTTATTTGCTTCAAATATAATGTACACAACGTAAAGGCGCTGAAACCATTCTATATACTAAATGATTCTAAATTCCTATCTTCCAGAATAATTCAGTGTAACTAGCACTTTGACTCCGTGCATAATAGTTTAAATTCTATTTTTAAATTCCATTTTTTTTATTTTTATTTTAAAGAAATTTTCAGCAAAGTTGTAGCAAAATACAGATCTAAAGGGTGTACGGAATCAAATTGCATCACTTTAAAAAGTTGATAACATTTTGCCTCCTGGGCTGATTTTAACGAAATTTTGTGGAAGACGGCTTCAGCATGTGTTATTCACACTGCGTGAATTTCATTACGAAATTTCCAGTAGTTTCGAAAATACAGCCGAAGGAATAGGACGTGTGCAAATAAATCTTGCGCATTCACCTCCATATTCCACATCTCATAAAAATATGTTAGTAATCCAATTATGTGCCTCTGACCCCAAAATCACCAGAATTGCGGCCGATCGAAAGATACTGGTCTGGAATGAAAACACGAGCTTCGGAAGCCTCCGAAATTGATCATTACGGAACACAAAATGTTGATTTAGCCTTTCGCGTCAACATTTCGTATTGGTTTCTAACTCCAACGTCAACATTTTCGATTATCCGACTAATACAAGTAAACTTTCCAAAAAACATTCTGTTTTGTCGCTTCTATAGTAAAAAACCAAAATCAAAAAAATAGGAAAAGCGCTGAAATCTAATTTTGGACTGATATTTGTCAGATTTTGGGAGAGCATCAATCTCATTGTTCAGGCCGGTTCACAGTGCAGCACTTTTTTGGTGTTTTGTTTTCGATTTTTGTAATAGTTAGAGGCGTCAAAAAATATGGTTTCTTTGGGAAAGTTGACTTTAATTAAGTTAAATAATCGACTGAGACAATAAAATTAGTTAATTTTTTTGTTGAGATAGATTTCAGGATGAAAAATGATAGTTAAGGACATGTCAAAATGACAAAATGACAAAATCTTATGAGCTCATTTAAGAAAAAAGCTTCAGCATTTGGATGTATTTAAGAATTACAGTGAAACAGTTATACGTAGTCAAAGGTTGCATATTGTATTTCAGTCCCTAAAAATTTCATGACAATCGGTTGATAGACTAATTTTTGGCGAGTAGTTCAAAGTGATGCAATTTGATTCCGTACACCCTTTACCATAGATCCCAGTTTAAAATTCAGTACAAGTAATGACTGTTGATACATTAGTTAAAATCTGACTAAATAATTGAACCATCCCTGCCTTGGTAAAAAAAAACACAAAACAAATTAAAATTATTTTATCAGGACTCAAATCATCGAGAAATCAAAACTCCATCTGAAGACATAAAAACTATTCTGAATAAAGATGGAAAACGTAACTCGACCAGTACCTCGAAAAGCGATGGTTCTGGAAATACTTCGCTATCCCATTCGATCCCTTCTGAAAAACAGAGAAAAAAATCCACTGATTCAGATTCTAAACATAGTAAATCAGCAGAACGTCAAATTAAGCAGAACGGTGAAAAACGGGCATCAGTTAGTTCATCAGAAGATGCAAAATCTCCAGGAAAAGTTTCATCAATGGAGGAAGATCATCAATCTGATCTACAGAAACATAAATCTACAGGAAACGCCGATGAAAAGGCATCGATTGCTTCGACCCGAGGAGGTTCATCAAAAGGATCGATCGACGAAAAAAGAATTTTAGGTAAGCTGGGGAAGAGGGTGTTATTTTTCTATGATCTTTCTCGTATTTTTTATACATTCCTTATTGTCATTACTAAACATATTATTTAGTTAAACCATATTATATGGCTTATGCTTTGATAACCTCGTTTATATTATATAATATCTAATGATTGAATTGTCTTATAATCACTTTACAGATGGCCATAACAAATCAAACATACTGACAGAAGTCGTTGAAAGTTTTGGAGAATGCACAGAAAAGGAGGAAGCAACGAGTTTAATTTCCAATAAAACAGATTTGTAGCAATGAAATATAAAATAGCTTGATTTTACAAACAAGCTTAACACTTTCTCATTTATTACCAGTGAGGTACTTCTTGATACTTGATGGGCTACAGCTTGTAGCCTCTCGGCTGCTCAGAAGGAGAATTTGATAGGAAACTGTTAAGCACAGGGTCGTAAGCTAATTAGCATTTTAGCAGTAGCTATTATTGCGCCGTCACGTCACGGAAGGAGAAAGCCCACTGATTCAGATGACGAAAGAGGTGAAAAGTTTGGAAACGGTTGTTTTTCCAAGGTGGACCACACAGACCGAGGCTTGGATACCTGTTTTGGGCACGAATTGAACCAGAAATTGAATAGATCACCAAAAAGGGAGTGCGTCCGTAAATGAAATTCTACTCCGCAATAATTAGATTAACACCCCAGTCAACACAAAATCGTATATGATGCAACATAAGATGCTAAAGTGGAGGCGATATACGTACATATTGTATGGGGAAGTACCTATAAGGCCTCCACTTTAGCATTGTATGTGACATCATATAGGATCTTGTGTTGACTGGGATGATTTGTTTTATTCGGCCATTAGGCCTTTCTATGACGAGAGAGACAAAGGGAAGGTGTACTTGCGCATTGTTGTTGATCTACGTTGGCTAGCATGCTGCTCGATGAGGAGGGCCCTCCGACGGAAACCAGGTTGTTGAGGTCACTCACGGACCGATCAATGAGACGTTGGTGCTGGACGAAAGCGCGACCGAATCGGTGTTGAACGACGGCGTGTCGTGAGGTGGTTTAGCGAAGGGTTCTTAACGTGTTCGGCTGCACAAAAGGATGGTTGGCACGACGCGGGGAGACCACAATGAACGACCGCTAGGTCATCGAACTTTGATTCAGCGGCTGCTCCGGTCGCTTTCAATCGTGAGGAGATTGCCGTATCCAGCCGGATCAATGGCTTCGTGCCAGTCGATGTCATCACCAAGTCGTTTCAAGATCTTCAAGCGATCCGTCTTCCGGCTTTTGTTCGGGGAACCCGAGCTCCAGACCGTCCGTCGAGCTTCGTCCGGATTTATTTGTTTTCCGCCGTATGTTGTCATAGCTGGGAATGATAAGCAGTCAGCCCGAGGCCACAGGAAAAAGAAAAGGCCCGAGTACAGACGCGGGCCTGTTCCACGGGGAGATTAGTACACCATTATTGTCTTTCTCTTCCTATACGCTCCTATTCCTTTTCAATAGAACAATAGAAACAATTTCCTTTTCAAATCTTTGACGATTACAACGCTTATTACTGTTGATTTGTTTCCACTCCTATCGCCATTTTTTCCGCCCCGTTCATAAGGGGGTAGGCCTATATCAACCACGGAGAGAAAATTCAGTGGTAGTTCACATAACTTGTGTATGTGAAAAAAATCTTGGAGGCTGTTTTAAGAGTAAGTGTGAGTGAGTGACGTTAAAAAAAGATGAACAGATAAGACTCGCTCTTGTTTTACGACGCACAAGCTCGTGTTTAATGATTCACAATGTTGTGAGTTTTGATGCTTATTTCTGCTCCTCAAAAAACTCTTGCTCTTGCTTATTTTCTACTCGGCGAGGAGTTTTTGGCAAGCCTGGCGTTATGTGCTTACTTGCGTGGAGGTCCAAACATGGGGATGCTTGTTGAGGAGCTAACAAGATGCTAATTGGAACCAACGGTTTCAAGCTCTTCGATGAACCTACGCCGAATGGAGTATCCTTCCCCACTGGACTCGATCCTGGGCCAATCGCTAATCGCTTCCAGTCGCCCTAAACATTGAGCGACCTCTGGTTCTCTGTCAAATATCATCTTCGCTAGACGTTCTCCCGGCATACGAACAACGTATCCAGCCCACCGTAGTCTGCCGTGTTGTATAAGCTTAATAATAGCCAGCCCTTTATACAGCTGGTACAACTCGCGCCGCACAGTGATGCCACTCCATACAAAACATGGAAAAAAGTCTTTTCAATCACTTTTTGTCAACCGATTTTCTTGCAACAGGTTGCATTCGATGCGGAATATTGTCCCATTGTTTCCTATTGAAAATTGGCCGGATAGGACATACAAAATACATTTTTTTCATACAAATAACGGGTAGAACCCCATCACTCATTTTTTTTGGTACTTGTCCTCAACCGACTCGCTCGCAACAAACTGCATTAAAAGCAGAATCCTGTTCCATTGTTTCTCATCGAAAATTTGGTCAGATCGGACAATGGGATCAGAAGTTATGGTCAAAATACTAATTTCATTATTACAATACAAAATCACTTTTTTTGGCACTTATGTTCATCCGATTTGCTTGCAACAAGTTGCGTTCGGCGAGAAATTGTGTAATGCATATAAACAAATATGAAAAATAAGACCTATCCACATATTTGTGTTATTTTTACCTTTTCTTACATATTTCTTAATTGTTTTGAACGAACGAGAAAGGCACCGTCACCGATAGGTGGATTATTTAGGGTTTTTGTGCTTGATATTGCTACGAAGCTTTTTTATATAAAAATATCATATACATATGACGATTTTATGACCTTGAAATAAGCCTTAAGGTCTGAGGGAAGGTTTTCCCGGTCAAAAAGCACGAGGAATCCCTCTCTGAGAGAGAAAATTGTCCAATTTAGCCCGCCAAAATGACGTTGTCAGTGTCGCCAAAATTATTTCATCATTATGCAGTTTACAATTGCTTTAGAATTTGCCGTAAACGGAAAACAAAAGGAATTGGCAACAATGGGGAAGAAATTTATCACTCAAGCATGCATGCATGCAGTGCTTCGGCAAGAGAACAGCAGCACCACCGACCAATCACGCGATGAGCAGATCAAGATAAACAAACTCCAGCTGGTTTTGGAAAATGAAAACATGAGCCCTGAAAAGGATTTGTGTAATAACAGTAAAGCTGATGGAAATAAGAAAAATAAGAAAAATAAGACAAATATAACAAATGAGATAGCCATAATAAATAAGACAAATAAAATCAGTTCCTCCAGAAATTCCTCTGGAAGTTCCTCCGGAAGTCCCGCTCCTGAATTCCTTCGGAAGTTTCTACGGGAATTCTTCCAGGAGTTCCTAAGAAAGTTCGGAAGTTCCTCCAGGAATTCCTTCGGAAGTTCCTCCAGGAATTCCTTCGGAAGTTCCTCCAGGAATTCCTTCGGAAGTTCTTCCAGGAATTCCTTCGGAAGTTCCTCCAGGAATTCTTTCGGAAGTTCCTCCAGGAATTCCTTCGGAAGTTCCTCCAGGAATTCCTTCGGAAGTTCCTCCAGGAATTCTTTCGGAAGTTCCTCCAGGAATTCCTTCGGAAGTTCCTCCAGGAATTCCTTCGGAAGTTCCTCCAGGAATTCCTTCGGAAGTTCCTCCAGGCGTTCCTTCGGAGGATCTTCCGGAGCAACTTCCGAAGCAACTTCCGGAGGAACTTCCGGAGGAACTTCCGGAGAAGCTTTCGGAAGAACTTTCGGAGGAACTTCCGGAGAAACTTCTGGCGGAACTTCCGGGGGAACTTCCAGGGGAACTTCCGGAGGAACTTCTGGAGGAACTTCCGGAGCAACTTCCGAGGGAACTTTCGAGGGAACTTCCGGAGGAACTTCCGGGGAAACTTCCGGGGGAACTTCCGGAGGATTTTCCGGAGGAACTTCCGAAAGAACTTTCGGAGGAACTTCCGGGGGAACTTCCGGAGGAACTTTTGGGGAAATAACTTCCGGAGGAATTCCTGGAGGAACTTCCGGAGGAATTCCTGGAGGAAGTTCTGGAGGAATTCCTGGAGGAACTTCCGGAGGAATTCCTGGAGGAACTTTCGGAGGAACTTCCAAAGGAATTCCTGGAGGAACTTCCAAAGGAATTCCTGGAGGAAGTTCCAAAGGAATTCCTGGAGGAACTTCCAGAGGAATTCCTTGAGGAACTTCCAAGGGAATTCCTGGAGGAACTTCCAAAGGAATTCCTGGAGGAACTTCCGGAGGAGTTCCTGTAATTCTGGAAGAATCCCGGAGAAAGATTTGGAGGAATATCCGGAAAAATTCCTAGAGGAATATTCGGAAGAAAACACTTCCAGGAAATCTCCAGGTTCCTTCTGGAGTTCTTCTAGAGAAGCATTCTGAATTTCCTCCGAAAGTTTATTCTGGATTTCCTCCGGAAGTTTCTTCTGGAATTCCGCCGGAAGTTCCCTTTTGGAGAGCTTTGGAAGTTATTTCTGGAACATCTTTGGAAGTTCCTTCTGGAATTCATCTGGAAGTTCCTCTTGGAACTCCTCCGAAAGTTCTTTCTAGAACTCCTCCGGAAGTTTTCCTTTTGGAATTCCTTCGTTGCTTCGTTGCTTCGGAAAATCTGAAGTTCCTCCAGGAATCCTTCTGGAAGTTCCTCTAGGAATGAATTCCTGGTAGACCAATTGATATGAGCTCCTACACAGTTTGAAAATTTTTGAACTTCTGGTTTAGATGAGGTGCGAATCATATACGCGAGCTCGACGGACGTGTATGAACATAACTGGTCAATGTCAGATTTTGACCTGTTAAACCAATTTTTCCAAACTTCACAATAGTTTGGATAACTTAGAACATCTGGTTTGGGTATAACTGAAACGAAATTTGATAGCGTGGTGTCTACGGACATGTATTAACATGAATGTATGATATTACGTTTGTATCGAGCGCATTTGACCTTGTAGACCGATTGATTCCAGAACATTTTGGGTAGCTCATAACATCTGGTTTGGATATAACAGAGTTGCAAATCACACATATAGGCTCTGCGAACTTGTATGGACATGACTGGTTAATGTCAAAGTTATATTGAGCGCATTTGATTTGATAGACTCCAGAGCAGTATGGAGTACTTCGAACATCTGATATTGGTATAACTGAGTTCCAAATCGTATGCATGGGCTCTACTGACTTGTATGGACATCTTATTGCTGTAAGATTTGTACCGAGCGCAGTTGACCTGGTAGACCAATTGATCCAAACTCCAGAACAGTTTGGAGAACCTAGAACATCTGATTGGGGTATAACTGAGTTGAAAACTATACACGTGGGCTCTTCGGACTTGTCAATTTCAGATAGCTATCGAGCGCAGTTGACCAGGTAGACCGATTGATCCAAACTCCAGAACAGTTTGGAGAACCTGAAACATCTGGTATGGGTATAACTGTGCTGTAAATCATATGCGTGGGCTCTAAGGACTTGTGTGGACATGATTAGTCGATTTCAGATAGCTATCGAGCTCAGTTGACTTGGTAGACCAATTGATCCAAACTCCTAAACAGTTTGGAGATCCTAGAACATCTGATTTTGGGCAAAACTGAGTAGAACATCATTCTCCTGGCTTCTATTGACCTACATGGACATGACGGGTTTTCATTGGCACGAGTTTCCGTAGTTTTCATCGTCAACATTTGCATATCATCTTTCATTACTATAGAGGTCATTTTGGAGTCGCTAGGGATGTACAGAAGAAACATTTTGGCAATGCTAGAATAGTGTTATAAAACATTTTTTTGAACCTGTAAGTTCCGACTGAGGAATGTCATGTAAATCGAAATTTAATATATTTTGAATAAAAAACATCCTTACTCACGCCCCTCTAGGGACAAATTGAGCATCCCTAGAAACATATCTCACCAGTATGAAGAAACTAGATGAGATAGGTAAGACATCCGTAAAAGAATTGTGAAAATCGGTCGAAAGACGCTTGAGATACAGCTGTTTGAAAATTTAGTTCCCACGATTTTCTGATCACTGTATTCGGCGTGTTCATGCTTATGTTTACTTCAAGAATGCTTTGAAGAAAAATGATATGTGCGCAGATTTGCGCAAAACGATCATCATATCCCCGAAAAGCTGAATAAATTGCTTCCTTGTACCGATCTCTATTCGATCGGGTACCCGATTCCAACATTTGGCTTCTGGCAACGTTCTGCTCGTCTTTCACTCCCTGAGACTCTCTCTCCCTGACATTGAACCAACCCGCCTTGAGTCGCCTCTGTGCAGTGCCTACCACTTCTCATGCTGTTGTGCTCACCGCTCCATGGATCGACTCCCATATAGAACGTTGATGTCGCAAACGTTGCTTGCACTTATCCGTTCGTCGATCTTCTGGCGGTAATCAGCCAATACTCCTCCCGCCGTTGGATATTGTAACGCATCGTTCGCTGTGATCTTTCGTTCGATACAGTTGACAATCGTGATCGAATTTTACTGACAACGAGGTAGTGATCAGAATCAATGTTCAGACCTCTGAATGTTCGCACATCGATAACATTCGAGAAATGGCGCCCATCCACCAGAAAATGGTCTAGCTGATTGCAAGTTTCACCATTTGGGTGTCTCCAGGTGTGCTTTCAGATATTCTCTCGTGCAAAGTAGGAGCTACTGATGGCCATACCAGGGTACCAGGTAGACGCTGTTTGAGTCGCACCTCCTGGTGAACCAGTTAAGAACACAACCCTTAGCTGGTGGTCTTTTGTAATCGGATGACTCGTGGAAGCGTGAGATAGAAACTTGTGGGGACCAGAGCTCTGTTGGGCGCTCCTTCCTTGATGTCAACCCACCATTTTGCAGCCCAAGGGATTACTAAAACGTTAATATCTCAGTCCCGTTATGATATTTTTTCGATCTGTTTTCACAGTTAATATGTGACAATAAGTGCACAAAACAACTTTTTTTTTTTTTTTTTGGAGATCGAAGTAGGCTCTGCGCGCGGCCGGTCGTGTTTTGTTTTCTGGCAGCATATTTTTTCTGTCTTGTTTCGCTGATATTTTTTGGTTTCGGCTGGTGCTATGCCGCCGGGACACGCGTCTCGTTAGAATTAGTGATCGAGCTTCCTAGGAGTGCGCGGGTGCTTAATATTGCTAATTGTCGATTCTGTCCCATTGTTCCATTGCTTTGGATTATCGTCAAACCACTGTATTGCCCGTACCGTTAATAGTTTTAAGCTACAATGCTTGGTTCGTCATTGTAAATATGGCGTTCAAATCCAGATTGAGTCTACAAAGTGTGCAGATAAGTATTTTTCCTATATTATTCAGCTCAAATTATAAGGTGGGTTTACATTAAGGTGGTTATACAACAAAGCCGCAAATCGGCCATATTGGAAACCACGTGCTTTTTATAAGGATTTTTCGAGAGCACGAATTGAGAGAACCAAAACGCCCATGGGTATAAAACATCCGTAGATCGTTTGCTTACTTCTGCTAAACAATCGACTTTATTTTCAGCATAATACAAAAGTTATTACTCTAGTTTTGAACTTTTGATAATAGGAGTAGAAAACCGTGTGGTGAATTTGAAATTCACCACTTGGCTTGATTGTATAATCACCTTAATCTTGACACTTGATTACGAACCGATTCACAGACAGTGACGGGAGTTTTAACTGAGCTGTTTGAGTTTAGAGCGGAGAGGATTTGGTGTCGGTTTTCTCTTTGATAAAAATTTAATTGCCTTTTTTTCATCATCCTTTTTTTTGTCCTTAAATCAGTTCGCCAAAAACAATCATGCTCCGGTACGGCTACTGGTAACCGCGGGTACAATTGCTATCGAGCTGTTAGAATTCAAGTAACCATTCACAGAGTGTGAGTGTGAGGAAAGAGTGATTCCATTTATCTTATTTGAACCTTCACGTCCTAAGTCACATATTGCTAAACATAAGTGAAATTTTATTTCTCCTATTTGCGTTTAGATCATATGAAAACTAATCGAAGTGACGATATCTTACAAGCAATAAAACTCTTTTACCGTTGGAAGATGTTTTTCTTAATATTTACCAAGTTTAGTCAGTTAGATGAATTTTGAATTGTGTTTTTGACTTTAGACAAGAGGCAGGCACATTTTCTTTTCACCATTATATCCAGAAAATGTATTCATAAAATCAAATATGGGTGTGTGACTTAAAAGCTTTCGATGACACCATCGGAAATATATCCCTATTAAACACTGCTTTACTTGAGCTTGTCCGGATATTTCATCGTATGCTGATATTCTGATGATATGGGCTATTCAATAAAAATTGAACGTAGTGTTCATGTTTATTCATTTCCTCATTCAGAATAGCGTGTAGTGCAGTTGCACAGAGCTCAACCATTTGTTCAAATATTATGGAATATTTCTATATATTTTACATGCTTCAATTTATCTTGTTATCACGCTTCGATTTTGAATCGACACCTTATTAGTTTCGAATCATTTGTTTATAGGAATACGGAACTTGTACGAAAAATGTCAACAAATGGTTCTTTTACAACTAATGATATTTTCGTAAAGCTGGCATCATTGTATGAAGACTTTACGTATTATTTATATTTGCATAATCATAGAAATCTCGCTTAACTTTTCAAAAGGACCTGAGTAACGTTTTTTTCATGAATTAATTTGAATAGCGCAATCAACAGAACAACATGAAAGCTTTTGATTGCAGTTCTCAAATTAATTCATGAAAAAGGTGTTACTTGGGTCCTTTTGAAAAGTTAAGCGAGAAATCATTTAATGATAAAAAAATTCCAAATATAAATTAGAAAATTATACGGAGGCGCGGGGGAGGGAGGTTTTTAATTTTTTTTCCTCTCTTTATCGTTTCAGAGAGCGAGCATAGGCGCTTAAACCTAGGCTAAATAGCCAGGGCAAGGCTAATACCTTTGCCCCATCCGAGAAGAATCATCAGCCAGGAAAACGGAGTGACACACATTTCTTAGCAAAGTCACTTCCAACGTATTTTCGCAAATTTGATATCATTTGCTTATGATGATACTCCTAACCAATATACCCTACCAACCATCCAACTCCTTGACATCTATGAGGGCGTCGGTGAGTTGAGTAAAATTCTTCTTTATTGTTTCATTTTCTGTTCTACAATTATTATTTTTTACATGTACAGTGCTCGGCCGGCTTGGCAACTTCAATTTGATTTTTTTTTTGTTTATATTGTTATTCAAGTTTTATAATATGATATATCATGACGGCCTTTAGGAGGCGCTAGTGTGTTTTTATAATTTGATAACCTAACTACTATGTACACTAATATTTACAATAAAAATTTGTTATCCTAGATTGAAACTAGCGCCCTAATTGGAGCCTGATCCGAATGCAAGCAACTTTTCTTTACACTCACCAAAGCGTTCATGTAAGGTTTCCCGGTCAGACGGTGGACCTCGGATGTTCTTGTCCTGGGAGGGGTGTTGAGAATCATCCTCAGGAATTTGTTTTGGACCCGTTGAAATTTGAGGTGATGGGTTTTAGCGCAGCTCTCCCAGACCGGCATGCCATATTCGATCACAGGGAGGATGATTTGCTTGTAGACAGCAAGCTTATTTTTCAGGGACAATGACGGCCGGCGGTTGATCAAAGGGTACAGTAGTTTCAACAAGACGTTACACTTTGTCACCGTTTTGTCAACCTGTTGCCTGAAAATAAGCTTGCTGTCGAGGGTCAAGCCAAGGTAGTCGGCCTCATTGGCCCATTCCACAGTCGTGCCATTGAGGATGATTTTACAGTCCCCAGGCGGAACAAGTTTAGGGGATTTGGAGTGGGGGAAAATGATGACCTGGGTCTTCGCCGCGTTGATACAGATCTTCCAGCTGGTGAGGTACTCTGTCAGGGCATCCAGGCCTCGTTGGAGTTTTGCCACTAGCGCTCTGATCACTCTACCGTTGTAGACGATGGATGTGTCATCTGCGAACAGAGACAGAATGCCGCCTTCTGGAGGTTCTGGCATGTCGGAGGTGAACAGATTGAAAAGCAGGGGCCCGAGGATACTGCCCTGGGGACGCCTGCGACGATGTTGTGCGCATTGGAACTCGCTCCGCTGATTGAGACCCGGAATGTCCTTGCCGACAGGTAATTGTTGATGATTTTCACCAGGTAGCTGGGAAGATTGTAGCGTTGTAGTTTGTACACCAGGCCATCATGCCATACATTGTCAAATGCCTTCTCGACATCGAGTAAGGCCATGGCGGATGTTTTCGAGACAAACTTGTTCCGTCTGAGGACGTTGGTAACTCGGGTCAGTTGGTGTACAGTTGACCGACCGCGTCGGAAACCAAACTGTTCCTCGAGCAAGATGTTGAGATTTTCGGCAGACTCAAGTAACCGGTGATGAATAGCTTTTTCGAATAGCTTGGATAATCCTGAGAGAAGGCTGATGGGACGATAGCTTTTGGGTGAGGAAGGATCCTTCCAAGGCTTCCGGATGGGGATGACTTTCGCTGACTTCCAGGCCGATGGGAAGTAGCTGAGCCGGAGACACTGATTAAAGATCAGCGAGAGGTGCTCAGAGAAGCACTCATGTGTTTGAGCTCGAGATTCAGAATGCTGTCGAAGCCTGGGGCCTTCATGTTCTTCGATGATTAGATATAAGCCGTCAATTCGCCAGCTGAAATCTCCAACTCCTCCGAGAAGTCGTTGGGAATCAAATGGATGTTGTTAGCATGCTCGTTGACGGCTGCTTCGTGTGGACTGACGATGTTCTGCCCAAGATTGTGTGAGCTGACGAAATGACGACCTATTTCAGCGACCTTCTCTGCAGGAGTTATCAAGCGATCCTTAGAGCCATTATTGTCTAGTGGGATCAAAGGTGGAATGGGCCAAGGCTTTGATTTTAGAATTTTGGTCATTTTCCAGAACGGCTTAGCATAATCTGGAAGAGTGCGGATCTTATTCGAGAAGTCGTTATTTTTGAGGTCCACCATTCTGGCCTTGATAATTTTTGTGATTCGATTGCAGCGTGCTTTAAGCTCAGGCAGTCCAGTACGCTGAAACTGCCTGCGAGTGACATTCCGCAATCGAATCAAATCTTTGGTGAGTGTATCGATGTTTAAGGAGTTGCTTACCTGCCGAGCCGTCGGTACGTGTTGCTCTCGGGCCGCCGTGATCGCCTGCTCGATAGCGCACAGCTGGCGGTCGATACTTTCCGGCGTCTCCGGACGCACCTCGTAGTCGACAGTGTTATCGACGCACTGTTGGAACCGCTGCCAGTTCACTCGGTGGTAGTTCCGCCGTAACTGTTGGTGCCGATTGACCGAGGAGCCCAGTTCCGCCACCACCGGATAGTGATCCGAACTGAGCTCCTGGTATACAACCGGCTGCGAGACGTGGTCACTCAGGTTTGTTATGTAGAGCTCGAACGTTGCGTGGGCATCGGACCGACTCAGTCGAGTGGGGGAATTCGGGCTCAGGATCGTGTAGTGGCCTTCCTCCATGTCGTTGCTCCAGATGGTGCCGTTTCGATTGCCGCGACTGTTACCCCAGGCTTGATGTTTGGCATTCAAGTCGCCGGCAATGATATACTGGCCTTGCCTCCGCGTCAGCTTGACGATGTCCCTCCGAAGGGCAGCCGATGATCCATCGCCGGCTTTGGCTTGCGTTGGACAGTACGCCGCGATGAGCGCGATTGTGCCGACCGAAGTGGTGATTTCGACACCGATGGCCTCGATGACACTGAGCTGGAAGCTTGGAAGCAGACGACAGTTGATGTTGTAGCGAAGAGCGATGGCCACACCACCTCCCCTGGTCGGCCGGTCGAGTCGCACGATGCGGAAGTCCGGGATGTTGATGTTCACCTCCGGTTTAGGTGCGTTTCGGTGATGAACGCCACGTCTATTTCCTTCTCCTCAATGAAATCCTTCAGCTCGATTGTTTTGCTCTTTAGCGAGCAAGCGTTCCAGTTGACCAGGCCCACCCTAGCAGCCATTTTCAATGATGAACATGCCAAGTGTGAAGACCTGGTCGAATCGGGTTTTGCAGCCGCGCAGTCGAGTGGCGAGCTGCGCGAAGATCGGCATCAGTTGCTCCGGAGTGTACAGCGGGGCAGATTCTTCCGGTGGGACGGCTTTGTTCTCCGACTGCCGACGGAACCCAGGAGGAGGAAGCGGGGGCCATTCGCTGGTGGATGGTGCCGACGATGCTGGAGCTTGGACCGATGCAGCTGCCGCTGCCAGTCGCTTGTGCGGCTGTAGCGGTGGGAGTATTGGAATCACACGACGGGGAGCCGGGATGGCTGGAAAGTTCACCTCGTTGATTACAGGAACACGGTTCTTCTTCGGAATGGTCCTGGTGGAAGCCTTCTTCCGGATTTCCAGGAACTCGGCTCGCTTTGGGCATCCCTTTGTGGTGGCCCGATGTTTGTCGCCACAGTTGGCGCACTTGGGATCGGCCACCTCCATTTTGTCGCACTCGTCAGTCGGATGGGGTTCGCCACACTTGTTGCAGCGCGGCTTCATGCGGCAGTTCCTGGTGCCGTGCCCGAAATTGAAGCAGTTGGTGCATTGCGTGACATCGCGGTGCACTGGCCGATATCGCTCCCAGTCAACGACAGTGTAATTTATAACGCCAACCAGCTTCAGGTCCTTCCAGGTGGTGGAGCCGTGCTCCAGATGGATCAGGTAAAGCCGGTCGCGATATCTTCTCGCCTTTTCGTAACGAGCGATCTTGTGGACGGCTACTGGCTTCAGTCCGCAACTTTCAAGCTCTGCTTGGAGCTCTTCTTCCTTCATGTCGTGAAGTCCTCGCAGCAAAGCCTTGAGCGGCTTCGTGCCGGGGTGGTCATGAGTGTAGTACTCATACTTGTGGACCTCGAGGAACTCCACGACGGATTGATGATGGTCCCTGTTGGCCGGCATCACTTTCACGCCCTCGCTGCAGAGCCGAAAAGTACATTTCAGCCCCTTAGCGATCAGCTGGGCGTAAATCCGGCGGATCGCTCTTCACAAACACGGGCGGGCACTTCTCCTTCCGCTCCGGTTGCACCTGCGGCAGCTGTGATTGCTGCTTCTTCCTCTTTTTCGGCGGATTGCCGGCGTCATCAAGCGGCAACGGCGAGAACACGTTGCTCTGCAAAAGCTGCTTGGAGGGGTTGCCCGCGCCTCCAAGAGCAGTGCGCTTAGACGCTTTTCCAGCGACCGAATTGGCTACCGAGTCTCCCATGACGGGTCCGGGAGAAAATAACGCCAACGCGACAAGCGAAAACGTAAACAGCGAAAGAACGAGAAAAAACACTTCGAAAAAATGCGCGAGCAAAAAACACGTCCGTACGTATTGCTGTCTCGAACTGGAATGAGTTCCGGGCGTCGGTGAGTCGCTGGCCTCTCGTTAAGTAGATGTCATATCAACATTTCCTCCCCTTTCCTTAGTAACGGAGAAGATGGGCGTGGCCAGCAATGGTAGCTTTCATGCTTTATCATTTTGGACCTCCAATTGGATTTCCATTAAATCCCAAGTGGAAATCCATAAGCAATTGGGGTAAGAAAGGTAAAGAATATACATGACAGCTATCAGTATGCAATCTACGGAATACTCCGTTACAACGCAACGCAACGCAACGCAAAAACAACTTTTTTTTCATAAATTGCTCTCTCAAAACCTCTAAACTATTTTTTAGAATTTTAAGTTGTATGGAAATGCTCCATGATGCGTATAAGGCTTGAGCACCATGGCTTGCCGAACATAGTGTTTTTTGGGACACCGTACTGGGAATGTGCCAGGAAGATTCAAGTTCCCGATGCCGACAAGTTTGCAAAAAGGCAATAATTGACCAAACGATTTGCAGTTGTAACTTGAATCCCAAGTTTACATCGCAGAATGTCTGAAAAGCGTGTATTGCCGTTCATCCGCAAACATAGGGGCAAAGTCATCTTTTGGCCGAATTTAGCCAGCTCCCACTACTCCAAAATCATTTTGGAGTGGTATGCTGCCAACAAGTTCGATTTTTCCACAAACTAATGAATCCTCCGAATTGCTTCCGACTTTCATGAAGCCATATTTCTTTAATTTAACATATATATTGAATGAACTAGTTCCAAAATTTTTTGGCTGTTGCTTGTGAATTAAATTTTTGGTGTCTCGTTGAAGTTCATTCCGTTAAGTGTCTCCCGAACAAATATGTATGGGAAAATTAAATTCGACTCAACTTTTTTGGGATAGATTCGAAAAGATCTGGTATTATGTATTAAAATCTATTTTTTGTCTACTTTCCGGTGGTTAGTGTGGTGAATTGCGCATAGCTGCGTCAAAGCGGGAAACTGACTGGTGCAATGTTAGAACGAGGACGCTGTCTTTGTTCTAGATCCTAGGGCCTGGGCTTGCGGAAGCCTTTGGATAACATAAAGTATGTCGGATAACCATTTTAACCTTAAAAATGAATTCAACGTTTCAAAATTACTCTTTGGTGAAGTTTTGAACGCAATCTCAGGTTTTGTCCGGGATTTGTATGAGGGCCCGCCACTGTGCAGCGACTTCGACAAAACCACGGAGCAATCATGGACATTGGGTAAAATGTTAAAAATGCGCAGATTCCATGTCCGTTTCCACTCTGCGGGCGCTGATGGGCTCCTTCAAGAGGATGGTTCGAGATTTTATTCAAATTGGAGAAAAGTACATTGCAGAAATGTAATTATCTAATGCTGTAACTTTGAAGTTTCAATAAAAGTACTGTTTTGATGAAAGTCCTACTTATTGAATCACGAATAATTCGGAATTACAACCTTTTTTGTGCGTATCAATTTTGTATCTTTTCAGCGATTATATTTTATTTTAACTTAAGGAGGCTACGCAGTCTTTGAATATTGAAATAAGATTTATATTTGTCTGGAAAAATGAATCTGCAGAGACTATGTAGTCTTTTTAAGTTGAAATAGCAATATGGGAACATTATTTAATCACGTAACGCTTAGATAATAGAGGAGCGGTCGGAAATTCTCAAATGTTTAAAATAAAAAGTGTGTCATAAGGAGGAGCGGGAGTTGAAAAAGTCAAATTTTATATGGCTGGGGTTCTGCCAAATCGCACCAAGCGCCATCAAAAAATACTCATTTTTTTACTCAAACTTTCGGTTAGCAGATTTAATTGATCACAAATCGTATCTGATGTCCCTCAACCTCATAACTGTGGATATCCTACAACAAATGTATGTATAAATTGATATGAAATTATGTCCATTTTATTTTTGCGAACAAAATAACACAAGTTAGTCATAAAGCCGCTTGGTGCGATTTAGCTAAACCCGGACCATACTACTAGTCGAATTTGCGCGATATTGCTCGGGTGGTTTGTTTTTTAGAGTCCTAACTGTCGCAAATCGATAAGTTGATTGCAGCGTCGCACTCTATATCGATTTTAGTCCAAGCTTGATGGTTTCCTTAAGAACTATCTTATGAACCTTCTCCAGCCCCAAAAAGCGCTGCATAACATTTTTCACACCGATATATCTTTTTAAAATCAAGTATTCTCCAAACAATAATGAACAGAACGCTCATTACCGAACATCTGTGCAATAAGTAGTTATCATGCTTTCACTTTATTACTTTTCACGCCACCCTCATTATTGATTGGAACGCATTCACAGCAGCTGATCGAAGATTTGTTAAACAAACAAGACTGTTTGTTCCATCCGTCTAGCTAGATAGAGAGTGCGGCAGTCGCGACCGTATGTCGTCTAAGACCTTCACCAAGAGTTTATTATGATGGAGGGGCCAAATCGACGACGCGCACTGAGGCTGTAATAGTTGCCCAACATCAGCACAAAAAAATCCCCCGCCGCCGTGCCAAACAGTGAACCCCAAAACGCTACCACAATTCCACAAAGAAAAGAGTTCTGGTGGGGGTTGCCGGGAGGTAGGTATCTACGCTGATCGAAAATGGTTATTGGATGCTTCCACAATCGAATGGAAACGACGAGCAACGCCTTGTCGCTCATCGTCGCTGGTCTGTCAAGGCGAAGGATGTTGTTGTTTGTTTGGGTATGTATCCATAATATCGTAGAGTATGTAGTTTGGAGAAGAACCAGCCAGTCAGCCAGCCAGCAGTCTGGAGCCAGTCTGATGATGACTAGCCAGTCCTGAGGGCGCGAATCTCATCTAAATCAATCACACGGCAGTGAGTCTCGACCTTGGTGGAGATGTAGGGAGAACCGATGATAAGAACGCCACGGCGCGACAGCTTCGACGGTACTACGTATTACGTAAACAATTCCATTCAATCTTATCGTTATGGGATAAAATTGTTCAATATTGTTTGCATTGTTTTTCGAAAAAATGGAACACAATTTGATACAGAACTATAAGAACCTATACTGCCGTGAATCGCATATCTGTCCCATCTTTGCTGGGTTTCCTATTCATATGGGACAAATATGCGATTCACGGCAGTAAACATCATTATTTGCTCCATTGTTAAAGTATACACATTGAGAGCCATTGATTGGATAACAAAACTAGTTAAGTAAGATAGGTGTGAGTATAATTGTTAGTTCCACAGATTTCTCGTTGAAATGTCCGAAAGGCATTGAGTTCTAGCGATAAAATGATGCACCATGATGGTGCTCGCCTTATTGGGATATCCGAATAAACCATTTGGTCAACGCTTACCTATCTATACCTGTGATGGTACAAAACTCCGTGTTGTCTGGAGCAAAACCGAATGTAATGTCTTGTTCCAGGGCGCTCGTGTTTGGGCTACCTGTCTTCCTGCTGCACGCCGGCGGCACGCGCATATTCCTCGATTGAACCTCTTCCAGGTTCTATGCTAAACATTAGAGCCCTATAAGAAGAGTAACGTCAAGTGTTACGTTTGACAGGTCTCCTGCTCGTTTGGAATGCGCATTTGTATGAAACTGACAGGCGATTCTGTTCCAATTCTGACACTTGACGACACTGTTATTATAGTCACTGATCAGTACTTCGTTCGGTTACGTATTGCTCTTTCAGAGGCTCGAAGCCTCCTTTCAAGAGGCTCAGAGCCTCCTTTCAAAGAGGCTGGGAAGCCTCCTTTCAAGGAAAGCTCAGGAAGCCTCCTTTCAAGAGAGCTCAGAGCCTCCTTTCAGAGCTCGACGCCTCCTTTCAAAGGCTAGGCCTCCTTTCAAGCTCAGAAGCTGGAACCTCCTTTCAGAGGCTCAGCCTCATCAAGAGCTCAGAGCCTCCTTTCAAGAAGGCTCAGAGCCTCCTTTCCAAGAGGCTCAGAGCCTCCTTTCAAGAGGCTCAGAGCCCCTCCTTTCAAGAACTCAGAAGCCTCCTTTCAAGAGGCTCAGGAAGCCTCCTTTCCAAGAGCTCAGGAAGCCTCCTTTCAGGGCTCAGAGCCTCCTTTCAAGAGGCTCAGAGCCTCCTTTCAAGAGGCTCAGAAGCCTCTTTCAAAGAAGGCTCAGGAAGCCTCCTTTCAAGAGCTCCAAGCCTCCTTTCAAGAGAGCTCAGAAGCCTCCTTTCAAAGAGCTCAGAGCCTCCTTTCAAGAGGCTCAAGCCTCCTTTCAAGAGGCTCAGAAGCCTCTCCTTTCAAAGCTCCAGAAGCCTCCTTTCAAGGAAAGCTCAAGCCTCCTTTCAAGAGGCTCAGAGCCTCCCCTTTCAAAAGAGCTCAGAAGCCTCCTTTCAAGAGGCTCGGAAGCCTCCTTTCCAAGAAGGCTCAGAGCCTCCTTTCAAAAGCTCAGAGCCTCCTTTCAGAAGGCTCAAGCCTCCTTTCAAGAGGCTCAAGAGCCTCCTTTCAAGAGCTCCAGGAAGCCTCCTTTCAAGAGGCTCCAGGAAGCCTCCTTTCAAGAGCTCAGGCCTCCTTCAAGGGCTCAAGCCTCCTTTCAAGAGGCTCAGGAAGCCTCCTTTCAAGAGGCTCAGGCCTCCTTTCAGAAGGCTCAGAAGCCTCCTTTCAAGAGCTCAGAGCCTCTTTCAAGAGCTCGGAAGCCTCCTTTCAAGAGGCTCAGAAGCCTCCTTTCAAGAGCTCCGAGCCTCCTTTCAAGAGGCTCAGGCCTCCTTTCAGAGGCTCAGGCCTCCTTTCAAGAGGCCTCAGAGCCTCCTTTCAAGAGCTCCAGAGCCTCCTTTCAAGGAGGCTCAGAAGCCTCCCTTTCAAGAGGCTCAGGAAGCCTCCCTTTCAGAGGCTCAGAGCCTCCTTTCAAGAACTCAAGCCTCCCTTTCAAGAAGGCTCGGAAGCCTCCTTTCAAGAGGCTCGGAAGCCTCCTTTCAAGAGGCCTCAGAAGCCTCCTTTCAGAGACTCAGGCCTCCTTTCAAGAGGCTCAGAGCCTCCTTTCAAAGAGCCTCAGAAGCCTCTCCTTTCAAGACTCGAAGCCTCCCTTCAGAGCTCGAAGCCTCCTTTCAAAACTCAGAGCCTCCTTTCAAGAAGGCTCAAGAGCCTCCTTTCAAGAGGCTCAGAAGCCTCCTTTCAAGACTCCAAGCCTCCTTTCAAGAGGCTCGAAGCCTCCTTTCAAAAGCTCGAAGCCTCCTTTCAGAGGCTCAAGCCTCCTTTCAAGAGAGCTCGAAGCCTCCTTTCAAGAGGCTCAGAAGCCTCCTTTCAAGGCTCAAGCCTCTCAAGAGCTCGAAGCTATTTGTGAAATGTCATTTGCATTCGTTTGTATAATTTTCCCAGAAGTTTTTTCAGAAGGTAGCTATCAAACCATGATGTATGACGAACTTAGGCCTTAAATGTGCCTACAACTTTGTCTAACAAGACATTGCTGTAAATTTGTAATCTGGGCGTGGGAGCAAAATGTCTTCAAATGACATTATGTCAAATGACACGTGACATTTTGGAGAGTGTTGTGACCTTCCGTGTAGTGATCAGATCCCAAAAGACGCACAAGACACTTCCGTTTGTTCTAAACACTCCGTTTTATTCACTCACTTTTTGCTTATTCACATTTAAAAACTACGGATACAGGTTAACAATTTAGTGCTGACCGCGCTCGAAAGGACCCAATTACGAATAACGAAAAATTTCAAAATTGCGCGCTACATATTTCTGTTCGGGCTCTATTCAAACGTTTCGCTGATATTCGGACACCAATCGTGTGTCTCGGAAAAGCTTTTCATTCGAGAATTTTGGGCATTACAAACTACACTACAAATGAATATTGTCTAAGCTACATGATTCTCCGTATAGCGTTTGTCGACTATAACATCTACATAGCGGCCACCTAAATTTGACGTTCCAAATTTCAAAACAAGAAAACAGACATAGCTTCATCTGTAACGAAGTGGAAATGGTAAATGTCGACACGGAATAATGACGCTTCTACCACTATATAAAGTGTTCGGGCCGACGGCGCGGCACTGGTTTTGAGTTTTGTTACACTCATACGATTGGAATAAGACCTTTTATTTATGTAACACTATTTAGTTCTTACAATTATACTTTTCTTCTACTATGTAACACTTGTTTCTTATAAACTTTTCCCTAGAAATTAAACTCAAATATTATCCATTTCAACGGATTTCGCACTATTTTCCGTATGAAGTTTTCACAAGTTTCTAACACTTTTTGTTTATCGATCCTTATTCTGAGACTCTAACACCGATTCTCAATTTTACCGCGACGGACTTTTTAACTGTTCACTTTTATCTTTTCAAGAAGTTAATTAATTAAAACTTAGATCTCGATTCGTGCACTAGTCACGAGTGTGTCTGAGGACAACCTGATTCAATTGGGTATTCGGTAGGCCGGCTAGGAAACCTAAAGCGCCGAATTCAATAAAGGTGCTGCTGAATATTGGGACTGACCTGACTCAATTGGGTATTCAGAGCCGGCTAGAAACCTAAAGCGCCGAATTCAATAAAGGTGCTGCTGAATATTTGGGACTGACCTGACTCAATTGGAGTATTCGGTAGGCCGCTGAAACCTAAGCGCCAATTCCAATAAGGTGCTGCTGAATATTTGGGACTGACCCGAGCTCAATTGGGTATTCGTAGGCGGCTAGGGAAACCTAAAGCGCCGAATTCAATAAAGGTGCTGCTGAATATTTGGGACTGACCCTAACTCAATTGGATATTCGGTAGGCCGCTGGGAAACCTAAAGCGCCGAATTCCAATAAAGGTGCTGTGAATATTTGGACTGACCCGAGCGAAAAGCGCACATTTATAGTCAATCCGAGTTCTGAATTTCATAATGATTTCATGAATTGCATCAGCTGGATTTGGACCCACGAAGGTCCAAGAATCCTTAATAACGTAACCATTTTCCTCATCCCACATTTATCTATTCAGACTATTGGTTTTAATTTTAACTTCGTAAATATCCTCGATTTTGAGTTCCATTCATTACTCAACTTTGCATTCTTTATGGATGCTCCTAAACTCTTTGCACGAATCGCTTCATCACTTATTTGAAAATCCATAAATTCGAAACAACTTCCTTTTGATTCATTTTTACAATAGTTTTAATTTCTTGTCAAAGTTAGCTAATTCAGCCTTAATATTGGACTTCCATACTTTACGAAACTTTGCCCCCTTTTTGGATGTCCCTCTGAAATTCTCTTGGAAAAATTCTGCTCTCTTTCCACTCTCTAAAACTCTCTTATTTCGAGCACACATTCAAGTGGCTACTTCAATTTACTAATGTATTAATTCATATCAAGTCCTGCCCTTTCTTTACACTTAAACTTGAACATTGCTGTCTCACAGAGTAATGTTCAACAAGTCTAAATGTTTCATAATGCATGATACTACTAAACCAACGAAGTTGTGAAAACCTTACTTAAATAGTATTCGAACCCAGCATGGGTTCTTTGTAAACGACCTTACCGCCAGCTATTAACAGCTACCGTTGTATTACTCTTTGATTTTAATGCTCTTAAAATCAATCAATCAGTTTCTCTTTCTTTCAACTGGGCTTTGAATTAAATTCCCTTTCCTAAAGAATCATTACCCTTCGGGTCGGCTCTTCCTTTTCCGAAACCAGACCCCAATATCAATATTTCCTTTCAAGTTTATATTGGTAAAAACAAAATCATGTTCTCTCTGTTTTTCATACTTGGCAACAAACCCTTTATATCAATACACCTGTATACGTGTATGATTCAATGAAGACTCTTATTGTCTCTATCATTTGGCTGATTATTATTCGCGCTCCTCACCCAAACAAATGCTTTCCTTAGTGTCCTATACATATGCGCCAATCATCATCATCAATGACGATCGCGGCTATGTACCGCTATATCGTACACTGTCAATATGTGAGCACGTTTGAACATGTCATCCACCGCGCTCCAGTTAAGTAAATCTGCTAGCTGTTTTCGCCGGTTCGCCAAACCGTGATAAGGGTATGCGATATTTCACATAACTTTTAAATTGATGAAAAGTAAATTAACCCAACAATTCCTACATGCAACATTTTTAATTTATGTTGATTGCTTAAATTTCTTTCGTTGAGTAATTGAATATATTCGGCCTTGTTTTTATAATGCCATCAGTATATAAAATTGTTTTAGGAAGGTGTCGGCACATAAGGCTGTGCATATCCTTCCATCCCATCGAGTTGAGCATATATAGTAGATTATGCTCAATTGTTCCTGGAAAATCGAGTAAATATATCGACCATTTCAATTTAACGGTCGAATTAAAATGTGTATTGTCAATAGTGATTTTATGCTACATTGACCCTTAATAACGTACTTGTCGTTCCATTACGTTGGAAAGGTAATGAACGTTTCCTGCGTACAATAATTGCACTAATAAAATTGAAATATGATGCTCCGTATGTAATCGCGGGCGTTGTGTCCCTAACCAGTGGCAATGTTTCTGCCTTCTTGTATATATTATTTCGTATGCCCGATCGTTTATTTTAATTTGTTTTGGATCAGCTGATCGCATGAAAATAGGTCAGCAGAGTCTGTCTCTAAGTTTTACGCTTTCTTATATGTTTGGCTTAAAGATTCCTACGATATATCCGTGATCCGATATGAGGGTAGATGAAGGATCTCAAGGCGTTCATCTCCTCCCACAAAACGAGGAAGGTTCATTAAGAAAATGATCCTTCGCTTGTTAGATGAGCCAAAAACATATATATTTTCTATTATATAATCATTCAATGGTCCGTTGTTTATCAATCATCAACTATTATCTGTCATATCTGAATTTTACTTTCGGTGGAGTTTAGTGTTAGAATCTTGATGTTATTCGTTCTGTATGTGTTTTATAAATTCTCTTAATAATAATTTCTTACGAAGTTTACTTTAAAGATCTTTGATATGGTTCGCTAACATTTTAGATTATGTATAATATTCCTTTGGAACATGGGCTACTTTCTAATTTTATGTTTAAATCTAGCGTTATTTATAGGAACATAAAATTTACGATTTAATTTTGTTATTCTTTAACGCTTCTCTTGACCATGATTTAAATACATTGATACGATTCTGAGTTAATATATATAATTATTCCACAGCAATTTTCATATTCCTATTATTCTTCAAATTTATCATAACAATCATTTTTTTTCTTGTAATCTTTAAATGCTATGTAATTGTACGCGTTTGCAATTTTTCAAATATTTTGCCTAATTCTTACTCTTTGTATTATCTCAAATTATTTTTCACCCATATCTTAGTGTTATATCAACTTATTTTATGATAAAAAAACTTTTTTTGTTTTCTGACCATACTGCATCTATTACGTGTTCTTCTAATCTATCAAATCACCCTGTTTTATCCCTTTTTTCTTTCGTCGTTGACCATTTTATTTCCTCTAATCTTTTAAGTATTCGCATATTTGCACATAAACTTTCTCGAGAGTTTCTTACCTGATGATGCCTTCTCAATCGCCTCGCCTTTACTTGGTGTTGCTCTTGCGTCCTCATAATCATTCGTGTTGTTGATCACTTGGTTGGTTGTAAATCTCGAGTGCAGGTGTGTTCCTAGTCTGCTGTTTGATTCTTCGTATCGTCTTGTGCTTTCCGATGCCTTAGTTGTTTCGCCTCTTAAGCTGCTCCTCTCGTGTGGGTACCTTTGTACTGCCTCTAAATTTGTAGTCTTCGATGAAATTGTTTGTTGTGCAAAAATTGCTGTTGTACCGGCCACTTGTATAAATTTGACGTGTTATCATGGAGTAGAGTAGCTCTGCTCTAGTTGTATTTCAATGATTTTCTGCATGTAACATTGCT
>NW_026943654.1:32161-64730 GCF_024139115.2 Armigeres subalbatus
AGTCACTGTACTAAACATGACTTTGACTGGTCTTTACTGGTATGTACTTTATCTTCGACGCATTCACCACCAGAGCTCATTCACATGCAACGCTTATGGGACAGATCTCGAGTTTTACAAATACCAAAAATAGGAAACTGAAAAGGGTGCCACCCAGGAGGATGAAACGCCTGTCATCCGGGTACAATGGCACTCACCCAACATCGCTTTTGGTACTTCTGTTTTTGGTACCCAGTTTCTGGGTAGTACACCCGAATTCAGCGCTCATTTTGGGTGATTGGTTGTACGCAGTTAGCTAATCATCGGCATTTAATTTCTCCTGGCGAAAACTTGCAATTGGTTGAGGTACAACGAGCCTTTTGTGCTTCTATGGCTTTATGTCGAAAATAGCTCGTCGATACTTCCGAAGTTTTGTTATCACGAATCAAACGAAATTAAACAAAAACATTGTACTGCCATATTGAATGAATGGTGGGTAGGCGTATTAGCCTCTCTTCAGTCCCCTGGTGCCACCCTTCAAAGTGGCCTGCGTTCATATGATACTAAACATGTTATGAAAATATAAATTTTATGATTCAATAAGTTATTGCTTCTATTGCTGCCTTGAACTTCAGTAAGCACTTCCACAGTTATTAACTTTGAGATTTTGGCAAGTTACTTTTTGCATTCGGTAACAAGAATCTAAAAAGAGAATAAACTGAGCAAGTAAGAAGCACAATTAATTCGATCGATGACGAAGCACTGTGCATTAGAACGGCATTCACAATTTAAAAAAAACACCCGCCCTGTATAAGATTCACGAGTTTGCTTATAGCCAAAATAAATTTTATTCAACTGAGTCAACGTTTTATTATCACCCTGATAGCACAGCGTGGAACCGTCCGGTAGGGTCACGAAACGACCTCGGTGGCCATATCCGGAGGCAGGTCCGCGTGGTGATTGTTCCATCCACAGAGCTACCCTTCAGCCGCTGCACGTCCACCACTCGCAGGTCCGTCTGGAGAACGTCGACGTTTTGCGCCATCGTCGAACTCGTTCACTTTGACGAAGGCCCATCTGGATCGTATCTGTTTGGGCGCCGGCGCTCGAGGAGTTTTCGCAGGCGGTGACGATAGGGACGCTGCCGGGAGTGGCGCGACAATCTGGGTGTGGCGTCCACGTGTCGGTGGCGTTGAAGGACTGGTTTTTGTCTCGTAGATAAAACTGTTGGCCAGCTCTTTTTCAGCTTCGAGAACTGTGGTGGAAGAAAAGGGAAAGTTCGATGAAGTGTTCTGTATGATTAAGTTTGTATTGCGAAGGGTTGAAGGACTACTACTTCCGGAGAGGAGGGTTTGTTTGCTGCCTTGCTCGGATGATGAGAAAAGTTTGTGGTGCGGGATAGTTTCGAGGGCTCCTTCAAGGACGGTGATGAAATTTCACTATAATGGAAATTGAATAGAGTTGAATAATAGTATTCAATGATTTATTCCTATTTGTGTATATAGCTACAATCAATAACTCATGCAAATCTATGAAAAATAAATAAACAACAAACGTAGGACTGCAAACATAGATAATCTGTAAAGTGTTACAAAATCATGTAATACACAGAAAGTTATACCAAACCACAGTGCAGATTTACAGTGGTTTCATACTTTTTACTACTTTAAACTTTTAAATGTTAAGAGAGGAGATCGAGAGGTTTTATAATTCCGCCTTCAAGCTAACTCCAGTCTACTCCGAAGAGTGGTTTAATCTATATAATAAAATGAGTTGAGGTTTCCTTCCTGACGATTTAACTCGAACGGGTTGACGATTTGCAAGATATTTTCCTAATCGATTCGTTTTGGGATCCGCAAGGTTTGTATATATAAAAGGTTGGTGACTTTAACGGGAAATGTTAAAATCATAGAATACAATTTTGGGTCCACTGTTTAGGAAAACAAAATAAACGCATGGAAATCGATCTAGAGTGCGGTGCTGCAAATAGTTCATGACATTTGCAATACCCGCTATGCTGGTCTCTTTAGTTGTCTATAAAAGCTTGCAAATGTGATATCATAATACCAGTCACCGAATTTCATGGAAAATATCAGAGAAGGCATATTTTGCCCGTTCTAATATCTAATTTTCGATTGCCCAATCAATTATACAAGAAAGGTGCCAACACCAATAAGGAATTAATGTTTTCATTTTCATTCCGAACCTATAAACGATCATAATAAAAGAGAACTCACTTTTATTTTTCGAACATTTCTTCTTTAGATGATTCTTCACAGCTCTTCGATTTCGCAGAAAGGGCGGACTCAAACTCTTCTGTATTACTGGATAGTGAGCTCCGTTTCTGTTTTCATTTCTTCACTTGAAAGCACTTGATAATCCTGAAGCTTTTCTGCTAGGTGAAGTTTTAGTAATGGCATTTTCATCAGCCCAACAATGGCATTCTGATGTAGAAACTTTTTTCGGTCGAACTTGATCCGATGACAAAGAACTTTTTCTTCAGATTTGATATTTAGTATTGATGGCTTTCCTTTCTGTTCATTTGAATTTGAAAGCTGACATAAATTGTATTAAATTAAAAAATGATAGGTTGAACACTCGACAAAAGAGAAGAGTGCAACATGTAAGACACTCACTTTCCTCCTGTATCTATTTTGTTCTTTAAATTGCACTCTCCGTCGGGGAATGCGCTAATTCATTTAGGTCTCGACAAGACTGATAAAGATTGAAATCACTAACCACGTGTCACTGCGTTCTCTACTTGTCTGTGAATATGTCGGATCAGTGTCGAAATGTTGTTCCAACTGAAAAAACCTCAAACATTCAACCCGTAGAGCAAACTTTCATCCAAAGTTGGTCCGAAGAACTGACGCCTCAAACTGTGAGACTAATTTGATCCTGGCAATTGAAGGCAGTCTAGTAACAACCATTTTGTATTTTCAATCGTAACACTTACCATCTGAATAAATTTGAAATGAAAAATCGACTTTATAATGCCAAAATAAAACTCTGCAAAATAGTGACAGTAAAAGAGTTGCTTACTTGGATAACATTTATTTAAGTTATTTGAGCCTCCATTTCCTGAACTAAGAAAACTATAAGATGGTACTACGAACTGCTACCAAAGACTACGGTCAACACTTTATGCCCAGGGAAGTCGGACAATTTCAACGAAAAGTGCCTAGACCGGCACCAGAATGGAACCCAGCAACCTCAACAGGGTCTTGCTTCATAGCCGCGCATCTTACGCTAGGCTAAGGAGGGCCCGCAGTGATTAGTTGTCGCTGAAATCGCTTAATACGGTGCCCGGTAGACGTTATTATAGCTTAGCTTAGTTAGCTAGACTGACTGTACCTATCATCGAGTTGCTACTCCGTGATTGATCAGAACTGGCAAATTGCACTACGATCTAAGTAAATAGTGGTTAGGATTTACCAACTATCTCGAAGTGCACGTTTCAGCAGCTCGCAAATATTGATCAAAACGGCCGGCCAAGTCCTTACAGTCAGTTGGGAAAGGGAGGAATGAGTGTGTGGTAATTGTTGCTACTAGAGACCGAGAATACCTCTATCTCCACATTTACCACGGGAAGGAAGTAGTGTTAGTTGGGTGTAATCAGTAACATAGATCGGGATTCACCATGAAAGTGATGTGACCTATGAAACTTCTACAAGTAGTATTAGCATTTCCTTATTTGTTCAATTGTTCATTCTTCGCGAGAATAAAAATCAATCGCTCAAAGTGAGCGATTGTTTATTTGAATTTCGGATTAGGCGCCCACGTTATCATTTCATTAACGTAAGAAAAGTAAAAAGAAACGGGATTGAAAATATTGATAGTAATCGGAAAGCTAATGTTATTCAGCAACCCTTATTTTATCTCTATTTGACGTTAAGTGAGAATGTAAATTTACGTTCATTTTACATGTCGTTTATTTTGCATTACCTTCCGCGCGCGTGTGTGTCACTTGCCTTGACCAGTATACCGTAATCAGGATCTCACTGGTATTAACCTGATGTGCCGGTTCACTGTGTTGGGCTTGTGCGCTTTGAGCGGCACACGGTCGCTTCTCAGTTACATAAAATCGCACATGGTGCAATACAAGATGCTAAATTGGAGACGATAAACATACATGTTGTGTGGAAAAGCCTATCGCCTGCACTTCAGCATCCTACCTGACACCACATACAGTTCATGTGTTGACTGCGTTTGATAGGGCCTGCTTATGGACACATGCAGCTTTTTGTAGAGGTTAACAGAGCCCACTGTCAAACCCACCAATACTCCTAGGCAGGCCCCTAACTCGCAGTGGCCATGGGGAGGGGTCGTCAAGCTTGACATAGTCCCTGCTGCCCTGTGGTGCCCTGAGACCGTTATTATAAAATAAAAATGTCCATCAAAAGCAAGTACAGGCCTGATTCCTGTGGTAATTCTGCACACTCCTGACCAAAAACCTTAGGAGGAATCTTGAGAAATCTTGATTTGAAGTTTTAGTTAAGAAATTTCAAAAGAATCCATATAAGAATCTAAAATATCGCCGAAACCCCCGATTAATCCACCCAGATAGATGTCCTTCAATTTTTTTGTACCTGCGGTCGGAAGTAACCACCAGCTTTGCAGGGTTGTGTTCCGCATTCTTGAAATATGCCCTGCCCATCGTAACCTTCCAGCTTTAGCTACCTTCTGGGTACTTAGTTCACCGTAGAGCTGGGCGATTTGTCGCCACACACCATTCTTTGCACAACGCCAAAGATGGCAATAAGCACGCGTTCATTAGAACCATAAATATTTACAACTGACTTATCTTACCAAACTGGCTTAAGTATGTTTTGTATGGCTAACTTGCTCGAGTTTAGTGTAATTGTTGCTTCATGCTTAATAGAATGAAAGGTAAAAATTAATTTGTTCAAAAATGTTCATAATGGAGAGAAGTAAGACCAGAGTTCATGTAGAATAATAGTTGTTAGAAG
This sequence comes from Armigeres subalbatus, assembly GCF_024139115.2. Lineage (NCBI taxonomy): Eukaryota > Metazoa > Arthropoda > Insecta > Diptera > Culicidae > Armigeres > Armigeres subalbatus. The sequence goes on from NW_026943654.1 coordinate 37,111, forward strand.
CTGTTATACTCGATCACAGCACTTATTAACCGATCTTTGCTACCAAATCTCGTCAACATTCTGATCAACGGACTAGATAAAGCATGTTTGATATGTAAGCCAAGACCTATTCCGGTACCTCTACAGAACTCTGAAACATGATAATTCAAGATATATGGAACTTTATGTGAATGGAAGCTGCGGCTTTTTCCAGCCGCTAGCAAAGCCATCGATTGTTTCCTCAAAACCATGCTCGAGTTTCAAAAGTTTTATCTTGCGTACACTTTTTGAAATCATTCAGAACCTGCTGATTGAAATAATAATTAGAAAATTGTTAATGTTTAAGCACTGCAGAGTAACTTACCGTGACGTAATCCGAAAGATCGGATTCTTGTGAACTCTATGCAGATTGTTGATGCCTCATCTGTACTTGGTTCACCCATAAATTTACTCAACATGGCGCTTCTCGAGCAACTTCCAAATCGTATTAACAATTCCGAACTAGATGTGTAGTGGCGGAGATAAGCAAAGATTCATTTTGTTTCTTTATTAAAGGTTTTTAAAGTTCAAAAATGAATATTTTATCTTCGTCGTAACTGAAACCAAAACAATATGCACAAAGCTTGTAAAATTCTTTCTTTCTCTTGTGCATTTTTCCTGATGTTTTCCTTGGTTCTCGAGATCTATTCTATATACGAGCTCATATTAAAATCGTCCGATGAATCTTTTGCGAGAAATTTCAGAATTTGATAAAGTCCGTCAATTCAATTGTTACAGCATCTGACGAAGATCTAACCTGTTATATAATGCTAGCAACTACACTACTTTAAACAAATCTTTAAGCTGTTGGTTTTTCATCAATTTCTTCCATACTCCAATCTTTACTTCTGATGCTCGAATACATTAGTGAATACAATAAAAAAATACAAACTTTAATCTGAATGGCATTCAACAAATAATCTGTAGTCTGCACGTGAATTCATGAATAATTCTAGAGAGGTAGCATTCTTCAAGATAGATGGCTCCAAGCCATACAAAAAAACCTAAGTCAATTTGGTGAGCTTAATCAGTTGTAAAAGGTTTATAATTGTAATAAAGGCAAAAATGGGGCCTCCTTAGCGTCCGGTAAGATGCGCGCCTACAAAGCAAGCCCATGCTGAGGGGTGGTGTCGATTCTGAGCTGGTCTGACAATTCTCGGATTGGAATTGTCTCGACTTCCTGGACATAAAAATATCATTGATGTGTTGCCTCATGATGCTGAATGCAGAAATGGTAACTTGGTTAGAAACCTCGCAGTTAATAACTGTAAGAAGAGTAACATTTCGATTAGTTAGACTATTTTGACATTGAGGTGGCATCGACAACCGTCATTTTTATTTTTTCACGCATGCTGCGACGCAGCAAAGCTGAATCAAAAATGACAGTGTCCGCCGCCCGTATCGAGTGGTATGCCCCGAAAACGCGATCACTTGAAACTTGGATTCTGCCAGGAGGACCTTAATGAACACTATGCGAAGCGGCAGTGGGGGATGTAAGCCAATGAAGAAGAAGAAAGGCAACAAATGCAAACTGGTTAAAAACAACTTGGACCACTTTTGGACGCCTTTGAATTTGAAGGTATTTTGAGGATATTATTGAATTGAAATATAGATTCTTTTAGTTTCACAATTAAAATTTCAAAACAAGATTTCTCGAGATTCCTCCTATGATTTATTTAAAATTGTCCAGAGGTGCAGAACTACCACAAGAATCGAGCCCGTACTTGGTTTTGAGGATATTTTATTTTATAAAAACGTCTCCGGCACTGCGCTTAGATCTGGGTTAAATTTGAGTTCAGAAGGAATTTGAGTCTTCTATTCATCTGCATTAGGTGGCTCAAATTAGTATGGGAAATTTTGTTCTTGATGGGTGCTCTATTCGGTTAGCTGCTTGGACATTTCAGTAATAGTCAAGTTATGGTGTTAACTGTTGAAGTATATAAATGTATGTAGAAAATTCAAAAAATAACTGCACGACTACACAACTACGATGAAGAATTATGATACTCATTCAGATCTTGGATTAATACAGAATGTTATAGAACTGCGAGAAGATTCGTTTGCCGGCTGAGTTATTAGCATTTCTCTGCAGTGGGTTTTGGCAAATTTCGTTTCTTTTACCTTTGAAAAGAAATAAATTCACCCTACAACATTCCAGTAAAAGCTAATATCTCTGCGTAATAAACTCTAATCTTCTCGCGGTTTTCAGTATAACATTCTACTTTATTTTACAAGAACTGAATGAGTATCGGTTATTGATCGTAAATTGTACCGTCCAACTGCAAATCACTGTTTTTGGATGTTTCTGCATACATTTTTCCATATAAACTTCCAACGAGTACCCCAAACGTTGACCGATTTGGCTGAAATTTTGTCCAGAGCATCAGGGCATCAAATAGAACTGAATAAGAGGACGGCCCATCAAAAAATTAAAAAGTGTTTTTTGAGCCACCCTAATCTGCATGTTAAAGCTGTTTTTTTTTCAAAAATTAAATATTGAGTACCCTTGAAGTACCCCAAAGTATGTCTTCACTGCATTGCACTATCACACTTAAATCATTTCACAGATTTTTGAGCAATACGTAACTGAACGAAGCAAATGATGTAACATTGTAATAGTTTGACGTTATTACAGTGCCCTTTTCAATAGTTTTAAGCTGCTTCCGTTCAGATAAGTTGCTAGTTAGCAAGTCGTGATGAATTGACGTGTGTCACACTGCTTAAATGTATGGATTCTTAGATGTTGTACCGTTATCATGATGTTCGCATTGTTTGTGTTTGATTCGAAGTCTTTGTTGTTGCTTTTTGAATTTCGCTGTGTATTGGCTTCAGCTTGTGGAAATTTTGATTACTTGATAAGTTGCCTTTGTGTTAGACCCGCCTCCGCTGTAGTTTTAGGACTTCTGCTTTGAATTGACTTTTTGGGGCCGTCTGGTTAAATTGATGAACACTGTTGAATTGTTGATTGTTCTAAAATTTCGTCTTAACGCTGTTTTTATCTTTGTGAGGCGACTTGTATCTGCTCGTTCCGTCATTATTGTGTTACTTTAACTCTTCCAAAATCATCTCCAGGGTTGAATTAAAATCTCTTCTTGCACTTTCGGTTGTGTATGATGATGCTCCTGAATATGTCCTTGCTTTCAGCTTTGTATAATGTCTTGTCATTCACTTATCTCCAATCGCCTTGTTGAATCCGCCTTTTTGTTTTCGTATGATGCACATCCGTCTTCGCCTGTTATTTGTCACTTAATTCGTATTGTTGATTTCGTATGATGTATTTAACACTTTCACTTCCTGGTTGAGTTCGCCTTCATTGATAACCTCCGAATATTTCGTCTTCCGTCTCCTGATCCCCCACACTCTCGATCTTCAACCCACCGTATGACCCGTCGTTCCGGTGATACCAATTAACTATGGTATGTATATCGTGAGCCGTTGATGTCTTCCTTCTCTGCCGATGTCGTCTGTTCGTCTTCAATAGATGCTATCTCGACCGTCTCTCGAGTAAGTTGTGCATATTTAAATTTTCTCAAATTATTGTGAATAGTTCACTATCCTATAATTTTTTATTAGACTTTGCAAATATAAGGACCTGCTCCTACAGTCTTTGTTACTTTTCACTAACTTTAGTTATTCGATTCGGTAATAATTCCTTGCTATCTTTTACATGCTTAAGTTATAATATTTATCACATTTTATTATGAACCTTACTTACTATTATTATCATTTTTTTCGATTATTTTGTTTTCCCAGTATTATTCCCATGAAATTTATCTTTGTGTTGTAGCAATGAATGTCTTCTGCAGGTTTTTGGGGACGTATAAATTCAATAAAAATTTCTTCCTGCAAAATACTTGTTGCTACGTCTATCGTGTTATACTTACTTCTTTAGTATTTAGGGCAGTTTTGGTTGAGAAATTGCTACAACCTCTCCCCCCTCATCGATCATGGTTTTTCGGCGTGCTTCTGAAATGAAACTTAGATCTCGGGTTTAATTTACTTCTTATATTGTTCAATAGATAATGTGTTAAAAGAATTATTTATATCAGGCTGTCTAGCTTAAAGCTTTATATAAACTATTTTTTGTTAGTTTATGCATTGAATTTCCTTTGTTTTATTTTTTTCATCGTCCCATATTCCGACCCTAGCTTAATTCTCTTCATATTTTAATTCGTTGCCGGTTTCCCATTCTCTTTACCGGTCTTACTATCGTAAAAAATCATTACCTTCCCATTTATTTGTTTTTATTTCGTCAACTTTAAACTCCTCTTTTCAATTCAATTTGATATTGATTTCCCTGAGTTTTACTTCACTTCTCTTCTTATTTCCATTTCACACCCAGTCCCCTTCTAGCAATTTCCATGATTCCCGTTTTCTTTTAATTGGTTTCAATTATTTTGAAAGTTTTATTTATTTATTTATTTATTATAGTTTTTTTTTTAATGTAGTTCATTCACACAATGAGTACTATATCCATACATTCTGAGGACGTCTCCTCTTGTCCAATCACACATCTATCCACATTCATAGTATCATTAAATTTAAATATCATATTCGTATGTCTACAGTTTGTCCATTTTTATGTTCAGTTGTGGGGCCCCTTTGTTTAGTGTATTATTGTGTAATTGTTCACAGTATACTGTTTTCTTACTTATTAGTTTTTTTCTGTTGATCACTTCTTGATAATTGTTCATTTCCCCATGATACTTTATTTCCGTTCATTATTCTTGGTATATTTTAATTCTTTTCTCAGAAGTCAATGTTTATTGGTAAATTCCCAATTCTGATGATACCTATTGTCCTCGAATTTAAAGAAATAGTTAAAATATTCAAGGTTCTGTTTCTCGACTCCTTTTTGTTCAGCTTTCTTGATTTTCGCTGATCTTGTATTACATTGGCATTCCCTGTTTCGTTTTTTTGTGCTTGATTTTTCTAGCCCATTTCCCAGTTTCAACTACGCGCTTTCAATTTCCGGTTTTATATTATTTGTTTTAATCCTTATATTTGGATACATTTTCAATTTTGCTGTACCTTTTTGTCTATATTTCATGTATATCATTCCACCATCGTTATATTATTATTTGAATATTTTTCTCCATAAATATCTCTATATGATATTATTCTATATAAGTGGGTATTTGTAACTATATAAATTCAATACAAAATTTAATTCAAATGGAAACTCTCATTAAATCTAAGTCATAATAAAATTATGTACATATTTATCTACAATATATTTATAAAATTGCTAATCATTATACCTTCGTAGTCTATTATTATGAACCTTTCCAATTTCTTCCCGTTTTTGATAATGGTTGTTTGTTCGCTAGGTAGACTAACTACTTCGTATGGACCTCTCCATAAGGCTTGCAATTTTTCGACCTGTGCCTGTTGGGTTTGCTTTAACTAAAACCATGTCCCCCCACATTGGTTGCCACTCATTAGCTGTTTTGTCATAAATTTCTTTTCGTTTTTGTTTAGATAGGATTAAATTTTCTCTTGCTTTGTCATGTAGATATTTCAAAGTAGCTTTTAATTGGTTTGTGTATTCTCCATAGTTTAATTCCATATCCCTCATACGGTAAATTGAATTTGGAATTCTCACAGCCCTGCCATAGAGTAATTCAAACGGCGTGAACCCTGTAGATGAATTAGTTGTGGTGTTATATTGGAATGTAAAATGTGGGAGAAGTTGATCCCATGTTTGTGGGTCACCTCCAATGAATTGTCGTAAATGAATTTTAAGCTCTCTGTTGGATCGCTCCACAAGGTTTGCTTGGGGATGATATGCTGTTGTTGTGATCTTTTTAATTTTCAAAATTATGCAAGTGTTTTTCATTAGATTACTTACGAAATTGGCTCCTTGATCGGTTACTAATTCTTTTGGCGTTCCAAATTTGCAAATGAAATTGTTTACAAATGTATTGGCTACTGTTTCACTTTCTTGGTTTTCCATTGCCGCGACTGTTAGATATCTAGTCAAATCATCTTGTATGACTAGGCCATATTTATTGCCGTTCCTTGATTCTGGTAATACAACTATATCCATAAATATTTTGTCAAAGGGCTCGGAGGAAGTGGTAGTAATCTTCATTGGAATTTTGTTTGGTGAACTTATTTTATTCTTTTGGCATGAGTCACATTGATTCACGTAGTTCTCAATGTCTCTTCGCATATTTTCCCACATGAACATAGGTCTAATACGTAGTAGCATTCGCTTACTTCCTACATGTCCGCCTAGTGGGCAGTCATGGAATTCCTTGAGTACTGCCTCTCTTTCTTCTGGTTTCACCCACATTCGGTCCTTATCTGGGGCATATAGTATGAATTGTTTGTTGAACTTTTCCGCTAAAAATCTGAACATGTTTTGGTAAGGTGGTGTTTGAAGATTTCTGAATGAAATTATTTGAATGTTTCTTGCTGTACAATTCGATATTTCTTATTACCGTCCTCATCTAAATCTTTCTTTGGTATGCACAAGACGGGTGCATTCCACGGACTTTTGCTTGGTACAATGATTCCTTGTTTATACATCTCGTCAATTTCTTCATTTATATGTTTCTTTGTGGATTCGGGGAACCTATATTGCCGTTTATTGATTGGTACATTGGTTGTGGTTTCTATCTCGTGTACTGCCGCATTTGTAGTTGTAAGATGATCTCCTTTCAGATAAAATACATCACAGTAATTTGCCATAATTCTTTCCATTTCATCAAAGTTCGCACGATTCAAGTGCTGTAAAGGAACTGTATCGAGTAATTTTTCTAAACGTTCCTTACCTTGTATTTCGTTTTGATTTCGATTTTCAACTAGACTGTAGTCTTGATTCGAGTCCAAATCTTCTGCTTTCCATTGTTCACTCTGTATATATTCATCTTCAAAATTTTCTTCCCAATATTCATTATCCACATAATAATTGCTATTATCGTTCAGAGCAGCTATTGTAAATACTTCTCCCATTTCTTCATTTAGTTTGGCCAGATCATCGTTTACAAAAGTATTTTGAAAATATTCTTCTTCATCCGTGTACAGGTCGTCTTCCTCTGGTACCCATGGTTCTTGTTCATTCTCGTCTATGTGTTTCTTTAAACTTTCTTGGTCTTCAATATTTCTTGTTACATAGTCCACGATGTTCCATCGTACGCGATTTTTTTCCATGTATGGTTTTCCAGCTTCAGCATTCGTTTTAAGGATAACAGTTGCAAAGTTGTCTTCAATGGTGTGTACATGTTTTTAATGAAGTTAGAGCCTAGTAATGCTGGTACGCTTAGATTGTTTGCTACATAGAATTTGACTGGAATTATTGTTTTCCTGATAATCAAATGTATCCACGTTGTTCCTATAGTTTGAATTATGTTTTTTGTCATTCCAGTAACTGCCATATGACTTTTCGTGTTTATGGATGAAGCTCCAATTTGTATTGCCCTTTTGGCAGTTATTAAATTCGTTTCAGCTCCGGTATCTAAGAGAAATTTTGTAGCTTTATTTGGATTTTCTTGTGTTTTGAGCTCTAAGTAGAATCGCTTGTCAAATGTATATTCTATAGGATGTCTGATGCTTTCATCTAACTCAGTGTCACGATTCTTTACAGCGCTATACTTTGGGCCGGAGTTCAAATCTTCCCTAATAACAGAACCATATTCCGGAATCATACTACTAATATAGTCGTTTCCATTACCCTCTGAAACCCTACTATTTCCTCTATGTTGGTCTCCTGAAATGTTATCATTATACATTGATTTATTTAATCCATTTTGGCCGTTACTTTCAATTGATGCATCCAAGTATTCATTGTTTTCCTTTGTAAATTCATTCATTTCCGTTTGACAACCCTTTTCAACAAGTATGCTTGTGCCTATTTTATTTATTTTGCTTGGAAAAATATTCGGACTCTTTTTGTTTGAGTAGAGGCATTCCACGGGGGCATGTCAGTCGATCCTGAGCGACCATTTCGAAAATATTTGAAACTCTGCACAGTTTTTCAATTTCATCTAAATCGTCATTTTTCGATATCAAATCTTCATATTGAGTCACGACTAACTTTTCAAAAGGGTGTATGTGAAAATGGTTCAAAAATATTTAAAAAGCTGCACAGCAAAAACGGAATGTTCGATTGTTATGATTTTTTCAGCAAAGTTAGACAACCAAATGGTTATTCTCAAGAAAATGTGCACAGTAAAAAAAATTTTTTTTTGCTTTTAAAATATCATTTTGTCACAAAACTCAAATATCTCAAAACCCTATCTTTTTCGAACGTAATTTTTAGGGAAAACGGTCCATTATATTAGCTATTCTACCATAAAAAATTTGGTGATGGTAAACTAATAAACAAAAAAGTTAAGTGACATTTCAAACATTTCACAATTTTCACATTTAGTAAAAAAATTTTTCTGTGTGTTATTTCGAGAATTGCAGTTTGATGCAGATTTTATTGTTAAGGGACGTGATTTAAACAAGTTGTTTTCATGATATTTTGATTTAATTATTCATAGCATCTATAAGAAACTTAGACACGTTCCAGTGTTGTGATCAAAAGTATTGATAGTGTCATAATTTTCATTGCACGACTGGCGAAAAATCTTTTAATAGTGTTGAAACCTGTTGATAATAACGTTGATAGAAACATATCAGAAATGTTATTTTTAAGACAAAAGCTGCAAAATCAAAGATTTATATACACGTGTACGTCTATAGTTTACCTGCAAAAATATACCTCTTAGAGAATAGACTTTATGATCGGGAGGAAACGTATCTTCAACAACAACAAATGCATGATAGGTACATACCATGACACAATGTTTCACGAAAAGCAAAAAATTACTACTACTAAGGTTGTTAAAGATCTTATAGTAATTTTTCTTCAGTCAAGCAAGTGACACCAAACTAGTCAGTAAAAACTTAAAAGTGATTTTGTTTATTGAAATATTACGAACAACATGAGTAGCCGCTTTTCAACTGTTGTAGCCGTTTGATGGAAAAAGTGTTCAAAAGAGTTACGAAATCTCACCGAAAGCACCATAGATAAACTGAAAGCGACTGGTTATGCTCCAATGTCCATATTGAATACAAATTTACGCATTTGCACGTCCTGCCGTCTAAACGTTGACAAAAGAGCAATCTGTATATCATCGGTTGAGCAGAGCGCAGGAAGTTCGAAAACGACAGCAACTGAGGAATTGCCAGATGTATCGACAACAACTGAGGAATTACCAGAAGTATTAAGTGCTGAGAGCCTTGCCACCGTACCACATCAGCGAGATCTGTTTCCAGAAATCAATCGGAAGATGAGTGTATCCAAAAGGTCAACATCGAACGCTTTAACGAGGGCATAGCTGGATAAAAGTGACTCCTGATTAAATGGAGTAAGATGGACTACGTTTATTACCCGGAGAAAAAAATACCGTGAAATAAACGAAGCTGTACGAAGAAACCTCTTCAAATTAGGACCTGATGATGTGGAAAATACAGACTACGATGAGGTAATTATAAATATGAAGGAAAGGTTCTCGAATGCAGCCACGACAAGGAAGAAAATTATTGATTTTGTCGATGCTGCCAAGTTCGTGGTCTATTCAGGATGCCATTGATGAGTTCAAACCAATAGAAATACAGTAAAAGAGGCAAAACAATTGAAGAATAACTGTCTTTCAACCAAAAATACTAGGTCTAGTACTGCATTAACAGATGAGACAAAAGAAATAGTAGTTCAATATTTTGAAGATGATGAAGTAAGTCGAGCTATGCCTGGTCAAAAAGATTATGTATCAGTAAAAAGATGGAAAGCGTCAAGCAATCCAAAACGATTAATGATGACGATTTTGAAAGAAGCGTACACACGCTTCAAGGAAATTCACGATAATATTAAAATAGGTTTTTCTCACGGTAAAGCCTTCGGCCAAGGCAATGTAAGCTTCTTTCCAATTAGGAACACATAATGTGTGTGTGCACAACCCATGAGAATATTAATCTTATTTTACATAGTTTGAAAAGAATCAATTTAACAAAGGATATTAAAATGTTAACTGGTAGTCTTTGTGTGAAATACAACATCAAATTGCTATCTACGATCTTGTTCGGATTGTCCAGATTCTTCATCATTGGAAAATACTTTATTCGCTGAGTTTGAAGAAAATATATTGACAGTTATCATTTGAGCAATGGGTGACCACGGATAGGACATAGAAACTATTGTAAAACCTGTAGATGAGTTTGTGTCATATTTTTGCTTGAAATTAGAAAGTTTAATCCCTCACGATTTCATTAAAACAGAACAATCCAGCTTTTTTAAAAATACGAAAATACATTACAAAATGGTGAATTTTTAAAGTCATTTGTGATTTTTCTGAAAATTACAGCTTTGTATTGCAAGATAAAGTGCAGTCCCATCACTGGAACGTACAACAAGCTACAATTCATCCATTCGTTATTTATTTTAATGGAAGTACGCAAATTGAACACTTAAGTTTTATTATAATTTCCGAAGATTCAAGACACGATTCAGTATCCGTAAACTTGTTCATTGAAAAAAATGATTAACTTTTACGCGTTGATAAGCATAAAGAAGTCAAAAGATATATTTCATGTCTGATGGAGCAGCGTCGCAGTACAAAAAATCGTAAGAATTTTCGAGCCTATGTCAATTTAAATCAATGGACGGAATTGATGCAGAATGGCATTTTTTACTACATCACATGGCAAAGGTCCTTGGATGCTATTGAGGAACAATAAAGCGCATGGCCACAAGAGCAAGTTTAGCCAAAGAACGTGAGCATCCAATTAAACTGCGAAAGAACTTTTGATTGGGCAAATCGTAGAAAAGAAAAAGATTTAACCAAATTATCATTTTGTTTTTACTACTACTGAAGAGTACGAAATAAAGGCTTCAGAGCCAGCGAGCAATTTAATAACGCGAAAACGATCCAAGGAACCCAAAAATTTCACTGTTTCATTCCATTGTTTCGGAAAATAAAATTAAAGCAAAACTATACTCAAACTGTGCTGATAATAATTCAAAAGTGTTCGATATTTTTAAAAATTTGAATAAAAATAAATAAAAATAAGTATTAATAAACTGTTTTCAAGGATATCATAACCCATACCAAAATTCAAACCCAAAAACTCTTAGAGTTTCTATAACAACATTGTGTAACTGCCACATTTAATTTAATACTTAGGATAATATTAATTCATTTTATTTATTTTATATAATATTTATACATATACATAATATCGATGAATACATAATATGGAATATCATACAAACAACTTGTTTAACTCCACGCAAGGCCCTCAACAATAAAATCAGCATCAAACTGTGATTCTTGAAAAAAAAATACACGGAAATTTTTTTGTTTACTATATGAAAATTGTGAAATGTTTGAAATGTCATAACTTTTTGTTTATTAGTTTACCATCACCAAATTTTTATGGTAGATAGTTGATATAATGGACCGTTTTCGTTACGTTCGTAAAAAGATAAGGTTTTGAGATTTTTGAGTTTTTGTGACAAAAATGATATATTAAAGGTAAAATTTTTTTTTTTACTGTGCACATTTTCTTAAGAAATATCATTTAGTTGTCTAACTTTGCTGAAAAAATCATAACAATCGAATATCCGTTTTTGCTGTGCAGCTTTTTAAATATTTTTGAACCATTTTCACATACACCCTTTTGAAAAGTTAGTCGTGACTCAATATGAAGATTTGATATCGAAAAATGACGATTTAGATGAAATTGAAAAACTGTGCAAAGTTTCAACTCAATAGAAAATCATGAATTAAAAATTTTCTTAAATTTTGATGCTGTTGCTTGGAATCGCTCAGTATCCATTCAAATGTACTATACCTATATCCTTTTTCCTATTTTTGTCATTTCCTAGAGAATTCATGTTATAACTTGGCTTTTTCAGTACTATATATTTGAAATTCTTGTTAATATACAACGTATATTGCTGAACAAATTCTGCTCCGATAATTCCTGGAACACTTAAATGCTTGACTATGAAAAACTTAATTCTATAATGAGAGTTTCCAATTCTAAATGTAATTTCTGTGGATCCAATAGCTTTTGACTGAGTATTATCAAATCCTGTTATTATAAGGTTCTCTGAATAATCTATATCTTCTGTACCGAGATTGGCCACTATGTCCCACCTTATTATATTACAGAAAGATCCTGTGTCTAATAAATATTTAAAAGCTGTATTAGGTTTTGAAACTGCTTCCAGTCTCACTATAAATTGATTGCTTTTCGTATAATGAATATATAATTTCTCATGCGGTGTTGTTCTCATGTTGCTAAATTGATCATCCCCACGATCCCATGATTTGTTGAATTTATTATAAGCATTGCTTGATTGATAGCATCTTCCGTGGTAAATGTTTGGATAAAAGGAATTCTCAGCTCTTGTATTATTCATCTGTTTCTTTGAATTACAATAAATGTAATGCCGAAAATTATTATTGAAATTGTTATTTACGTATCTTTCATATTTGCAACTATTACTGCTATCATACACAGCAAAAAATATATTAATATGCTGCGACGTACTTTCGTAAAACGTACATGAAAATCCGACGTAATAACGTATTTTACGTAATATTGTGCAATATTGACGCTTTATTAAATTCATCATCGCAACATTCAATCGAGAGAGTTCATTCCTCAGTTACGCCGATCCAACGTTAAATTACCTGCCAAATAGGTGAATATCGCGAAATCAGCGTAATATTAACGCCACCATCAGTGATATCTCTCCATAATGCATGCTGTAAATGTCAACAAAGCCGGCAGTCAGTCAGTCCAGTTTTCTCTCCATTTTGTTCGCATCGGAATACAATTATTATTTGAATAATATTAGTTTAATTGCTTTTAAAATACTAAATTAATTCGTTAGGAAGTGAGTGAAATGTGACAACAGTGTTTCCGAGACCTGGAATTGTGAGCAAATCTGATAATGGGTAAGTTTTTTATGATTTGTTTGTACCCAGCCGGTGCTATTTATCATATCATTTTTCAGAGAGGCAAATGTCGAAAGATGCTATGGAGCTGCAGAATTCGTTTATACCCACAAGGAGCCGGCGTTGGAAAAGAGATGTGTGCAGGTAAGTTTCTGAAAGATGATTCTTTCTATCGCCTGACGACTAATTGTGAGATTTTTCACATCAGATTGAAAATCGCCCGACCGAGTAACCGATCTCTCTGTAATCAGACGTCTGTCTTTCCTGCAAAACTATTCAAAACTATTTCTATTTCGAACGGATCAAAATCAGGAAAAATGAAACCGCGCTGGTAAGTTATATTTTCTTATCAACTAAAATATAAACCTTGATCAGTACTGAACAGTTAATGATTTATTTATTAATTATTTGTTGCAGGTCCGGAACAAATTGTCGGGTTCATGGTCCCACCTAATATTCCATACAAGAGCAATCAGTGGACTGAGACTAACGGAAGTAGTTGTGCAGCAATGGAAACATGCGGTGACTTGTGGGAAGACGAACAATGCAGTCACGACCGGACCTGCATCATATGGCTGCAACATTGAAGATTAAAAAAACGTATGTAAATGGATATATCAGAATCAAACAGCACAACATAAAAAATAAAATCTTAAAAATCTTAAAATCTTAAAATCATAAAATCTTAAAATCTTAAAATGTTAGAATCTGAAAATCTTGAAACTTTTAATCTTAAAATCTTAAAATCTTAAAATCTTAAAATCTTAAAATCTTAAAATCTTAAAATCTTAAAATCTTAAAATCTTAAAATCTTAAAATCTTAAAATCTTAAAATTCAAAATCTTAAAATCTTAAAATCTTAAAATCTTAAAATCTTAAAATCTTAAAATCTTAAAATCTTAAAATCTTAAAATCTTAAAATCTTAAAATCTTAAAATCTTAAAATCTTAAAATCTTAAAATCTTAAAATCTTAAAATCTTAAAATCTTAAAATCTTAAAATCTTAAAATCTTAAAATCTTAAAATCTTAAAAATCTTAAAATCTTAAAATCATAAAATCTTAAAATCTTAAAATCTTAAAATCTTAAAATTCTTAAAATCTTAAAATCTTAAAATCTTAAAATCTTAAAATCTTAAAATCTTAAAATCTTAAAATCTTAAAATCTTAAAATCTTAAAATCTTAAAATCTTAAAATCTTAAAATCTTAAAATCTTAAAATCTTAAAATCTTAAAATCTTAAAATCTTAAAATCTTAAAATCTTAAAATCTTAAAATCTTAAAATCTTAAAATCTTAAAATCTTAAAATCTTAAAATCTTAAAATCTTAAAATCTTCAAATCTTAAAATATTAAAATCTTAAAATCTTAAAATCTTAAAATCTTAAAATCTTAAAATCTTAAAATCTTAAAATCTTAAAATCTTAAAATCTTAAAATCTTAAAATCTTAAAATCTTAAAATCTTAAAATCTTAAAATCTTAAAATCTTAAAATCTTAAAATCTTAAAATCTTAAAATCTTAAAATCTTAAAATCTTAAAATCTTAAAATCTTAAAATCTTAAAATCTTAAAATCTTAAAATCTTAAAATCTTAAAATCTTAAAATCTTAAAATCTTAAAATCTAAAATCTTAAAATCTTAAAATCTTAAAATCTTAAAATCTTAAAATCTTAAAATCTTAAAATCTTAAAATCTTAAAATCTTAAAATCTTAAAATCTTAAAATCTTAAAATCTTAAAATCTTAAAATCTTAAAATCTTAAAATCTTAAAATCTTAAAATCTTAAAATCTTAAAATCTTAAAATCTTAAAATCTTAAAATCTTAAAATCTTAAAATCTTAAAATCTTAAAATCTTAAAATCTTAAAATCTTAAAATCTTAAAATCTTAAAATCTTAAAATCTTAAAATCTTAAAATCTTAAAATCTTAAAATCTTAAAATCTTAAAATCTTAAAATCTTAAAATCATAAAATCCTTAAATCTTAAAATCTTAAAATCTTAAAATCTTAAAATCTTAAATTTTAAAATCTTAAAATCTTAAAATCTTAAAATCTTAAAATCTTAAAATCTTAAAATCTTAAAATCTTAAAATCTTAAAATCTTAAAATCTTAAAATCTTAAAATCTTAAAATCTTAAAATCTTAAAATCTTAAAATCTTAAAATCTTAAAATCTTAAAATCTTAAAATCTTAAAATCTTAAAATCTTAAAATCTTAAAATCTTAAAATCTTAAAATCTTAAAATCTTAAAATCTTAAAATCTTAAAATCTTAAAATCTTAAAATCTTAAAATCTTAAAATCTTAAAATCTTAAAATCTTAAAATCTTAAAATCTTAAAATCTTAAAATCTTAAAATCTTAAAATCTTAAAATCTTAAAATCTTAAAATCTTAAAATCTTAAAATCTTAAAATCTTAAAATCTTAAAATCTTAAAATCTTAAAATCTTAAAATCTTAAAATCTTAAAATCTTAAAATCTTAAAATCTTAAAATCTTAAAATCTTAAAATCTTAAAATCTTAAAATCTTAAAATCTTAAAATCTTAAGATCTTAAAATCTTAAAATCTTAAAATCTTAAAATCTTAAAATCTCAAAATCTTAAAATCTTAAAATCTTAAAATCTTAAAATCTTAAAATCTTAAAATCTTAAAATCCTAAAATCTTAAAATCTTAAAATCTTAAAATCTTAAAATCTTAAAATCTTAAAATCTTAAAATCTTAAAATCTTAAAATCTTAAAATCTTAAAATCTTAAAATCTTAAAATCTTAAAATCTTAAAATCTTAATATCTTAAAATCTTAAAATCTTAAAATCTTAAAATCTTAAAATCTTAAAATCTTAAAATCTTAAAATCTTAAAATCTTAAAATCTTAAAATCTTAAAATCTTAAAATCTTAAAATCTTAAAATCTTAAAATCTTAAAATCTTAAAATCTTAAAATCTTAAAATCTCAAAATCTTAAAATCTTAAAATCTTAAAATCTTAAAATCTTAAAATCTTAAAATCTTAAAATCTTAAAATCTTAAAATCTTAAAATCTTAAAATCTTAAAATCTTAAAATCTTAAAATCTTAAAATCCTAAAATCTTAAAATCTTAAAATCTTAAAATCTTAAAATCTAAAAATTTTAAAATCCTAAAATCTTAAAAGCATTTCTTGAAGAATTTCTACAGAAATTTACGAAGGAACACCTTTAGGAGTTTCTGGAGAAATTTGCGGAGGAGTTGCTAAAAGATTTTCTGGAGAAACTCATGGAAAGTTCTTGAAGAATTTTCTGAAGAAATTCCAGGTGGAATTTTCTGAGGAACTCTTGGATGACTTTCCGAAAAAAAACTCTTGATACTTTTCTGAAGAATTCCTGGTGAAATTTCCGAAGGAATATTTGGGGAAACTTTGGTGGAGTTTCTGCTGAAACTCCTACAGGAATTTTCGGAAGAACACCTGAAGGTATTTCTGGAGGAATATTTGGATAAATTCCTAGAGGAACTCTTTGAGAACCTTCTCGACGAACTTATGAAGGAATTTGTGGACGATTTTTCTGGAGGAACTTTAGATGTATTCCAGAAAGAAATTCTTCAGGAATTTCCGAAGGAACACCTGGAGAAATTTTCGGATTAACATTTGGAAGAACTTTCGAATTTCTGAAGAAATTTTGGAAGGATCTCCTGGTGGAATTTCTGGAGTAACTCCCGGAAGAATTTCCGGATAAAATATTAGAGGAATATCTGCAGGACGTTTCTGGAGAAATTGAGAGATTTTCTGGAGAAACTGTTGGAGGACTTTTCGAAGGTACTCCTGGAGGTATCTCTGGAGGAATTTTCGAAGTAATACTTGGAGGAGCTACTAGAACTATTTCCGGAGGAATTCCTATAGGAATATCCGAAGAATATCCTGCAAGATTTTCAAGAGGAACTCCTGGAATAATTCTTGAAGGACCTTCTGTAAGTATTTCTGACGGAATTTTCGAAAAAAAAACTTTTGAAGAGTTTCTGAAGGAGCTTCTGCAAGTATTTCTGGAGGAATATTCAAAAGAGCTCTTGGAGGAATTTTTGGAGAAATTTCTGAAGGAATTTCCGGGGGAGTTCCTGTCGAATTTTCCGCAGAAACTCGTGGATAATTCTTGAATGAATTTCCGAAGGAACTCTTGAAGGAATTTCTGTAGAGGTATTTTCGGAGAAATTTCTGAAGGAACTCCTGGAGGTATTGTGGAAGAACTCCTTATGGAAATTTTGAAGGAGTGTTCAGAGAAATTTCCGTAGGAACTTCTGAAGAACTTTTCAGAGGATCTTTTGGAGGAATTTCGTGATGAAGTCTAGGGGAAATTGTCGAATGAACTCCTGAAGGAATTTTCTAAGAAACTTCTGGAGAAAAATTCCGGAAGAACTCCTGGAGGAATTAATGGGACAATTTCCTAAAAAGCTTCTGGAGGAATTTACGAAGAAATTCCAGGACGAATGCTTGGAAGTACTTGCCGAGGTATTTCGGAAGAAGATTTTAAAGTAACTTCCGGTGGAACTCTTGGAAGATTTTCAGGATGAGCTCAAGGAATAAATCTTGAGGGACCTTCTGGAAGAACTCCTGGAGGATCTCTTGAGAACTTTCCGGAAGAACTTCTGCAGGTATTTATGGAGGATTATCGAAAAGAGCTACTGGAGCTATTTCCGGAGGAATTCCTATAGGAATTTTCGAAGAATATCCTGCAAGATTTTCAAGAGGAACTCCTGGAATAATTCTTGAAGGACCTTCTGTAGGTATTTCTGACAGAATTTCCGAATAAAAAAACTCTTGCAGAGTTTCTGAAGGAGCTTCTCCAAGTATTTCTGGAGGAATATTCGAAGAGCTCTTGGACGAGTTTCTGAAGAAACGGGGGAATCTCCGGGGGAGTTCCTGTCGAATTTTCCGGCGAAACTCGTGGATAATTCTTGGAGAAATTTCCGAAGGAACTCTTGAAGGAATTTCCGTAGAAGCTACTGAAGGAATTTTCGAAGTAATTTTTGGAGGTATTTTCAGAGGAATGTCTGAAGGAACTCGTGGAAGAATTGTGGGAAAACTCCTTAAGGAAATTCCAAAGGAGTTTTTAGTAAGATTTCTGTAGGAACTTCTGAAAAACTTTTCAGAGGAATTCTTGGAGGAATTTTGGATGAAGTCTAGGGGGAATGGTCGAATAAAATCCTGGAGGAATTGTCTAAGGAACTCATGGAGAAATTAATGGAAGAATTTCTTAGAAAACGGCTGGAGGAATTTCCGAAGAAACTTCATGAGGAATTCCTGGAAGTACCTGCCGAGCTATTTCGGAAGAAGGTTCTGAAGTCACTTCCGGAGGAACTCGTTGAGGAATTTCCGAAGAAACTCTTGGAAGATTTTCAGGAGGAACTCCGAGAATATTTCTCGAAGGACCTTCTGGAAGAACTAGATGAATTTCGGGAACATTCTCCTGAAGAGTTTCCGGAAGAACTTCTGCAGGTTTTTTTCTGGAGGAATATCCGTAAGGGCTCTTTGAGGATTTTTTGGAGGAATTCCTGACAGAACTTTCGGGGCAGTTCCTACAAAATTTTCCGGCGAAACTCACACACAATTCTTGGAGGAATTTTTGATGGAACTCTTGAAGGAATTTTCGTAGAAGCTTCTGAAGCAATTTTCGGAGTAGGCTACTGGAACTATTTCCGAAGGAACCCCTTTAGGAGAAGCTCCTGAAAGATTTTCAAGAGGAACTCCTGGAATAATTCTTGAAGGACCTTCTGGAAGAACTCCTGGCGAAATTACCGAAAGAAATATTGAAGAGTTTCTGGAGGAGCTTCTGCAGGTATTTCTGCAGGAATATCCGAAAGAGCTGCTGGAAGAATTTCTGGAGAAATTCCTGAATAAAAATTTCAGGGGGAAAATTTTTGCGGAGAAACTCGTGGATAATTCTTGGATGAATTTTCAAAGGAACTCCTGAAGGAATTTCCGTAGAAATAATTCTTAGAGGTATTTTTGGAGGAATTGCTGAAGTAACTCCTGGACGAATTGTGGAAGAACTCCTTAACGAAATTCCGGGTTTGAGAGGAGTTTTGAGAGAAATTTCCGTGGGAACTTCTGAAGAACTTTTTGGAGGATCTCCTGGAGGAATTTTAGGAGGAAGTCCAGGAGGAATTGTTAAAACTCCTGATAGAATTTTCGAAGGAACTTCTGGACAAATTTCCAAAGAAACATCTGGAGGAATTCCTGGAGGTATTTGCCGAGGTATATCTGAAAAAGTTTCTGGAACAACCTCCGGAGAAACTCGTTTCCGAAGAAACTCCTGGAAGATTTTCAGGAGGACCACCTGGAATAATTTTTGAAGGACCTTCTGGAAGAACTCCTGGTGAAATTTCCGGAAAAATATCGAAGAGTTTCCTGAAGAACTGCAGGTATTTCTGGATGAATATCAGAAAGAACTGCTGGAGGATTTTCTGGAGAAATTCCTGAAGGAATTTCCTGGGGAGTTCCTGCCGAAATTTTCGTAAAAACTCGTGGATGATTGTTCGAGAAATTTCCGAAGGAACTCTTGAAGGAATTTCCGTAGAAGCTACTGAAGGAATTTTCAAAGTAATACTTAGAGGTATTTTTGGAGGAATTTCTGAAGAAACTCATGGAAGAATAATGGAAAAACTCTTAAAGGAAATTCCGAGTTTCTAAACAAATTTCCATAGGGAAGAAGGAAAAACTTTTCGAAGGATTTCTTGGAGGAATGCTGCTGGAGGAATTTCTGAAGAAATTCCTGAAGGAATTTCCGTGGATAATTCTTGGATGAATTTCCGAAGAAACTCCTTAAGGAATTTCCGTAGAAGCTACTGAAGGAATTTTCGCAGTAATTCTTAGAGGTATTTTTGGAGGTATTTCTGAAGAAACTCCTGGACGAATTGTGGAAGAAATCCTTAACGAAATTCGAAAGTTTCGAGAGAAATTTCCGTGGAAACTTCTGAAGAACTTTTCGGAGGATCTCCTGGATGAATTTCAGGAGGAATTGTCAAATGAATTCCTGGAGGAATTTTCGAAGGAACATCTGGTGGAATTCTTGGAGGTACCTGATGAGGTATATTGGAAAAAGTTTCTGAAGCAACTTCCGGAAAAACTCCTGGAAGATTTTCAGGAGGAACTCCTGGAATAATTCATAGTGGACCTTCTGGAGGATTTTCCGGAAAAAAAATCTTGAAGAGAACTTCTGGAGGAATTCCCGTAGGTACTTGCGGATGTATTTTAGAAGCAGTTTCTGAAGAAACTTCCGGAAGAACTCTCTGAGGAATTTCCAAAATCCTGGTGGACTTTTCATTGGAACTTTTTGAGAAATTTTCAAATGAAACCCCGAAACAATGAGTTAGCAGGAATGTCGGGAGGTATTTTCGAAGGAACTCCGATCAGATTCTTCGAAGTAACTCTTGTATGAATTTCCGGAGAAATTCCTGTATGAATTTCCGAAAGAACATTTGAAGGAATTGCCAAAGCAACTTCTGAAGGAATTTCTGGATGAACTCCTGGAGGAGTTTCTGGGGGAATTTCTAAAGAAAATCCTTGAGGAATTCCTGAAGGTCTTAGCGGAGGAATCTCCGAGGCAGTTTTCGGAGTACTTGCCGGAGTAGCTCTTGGAAAAAGTTCGGGAAGAATGTTTGCAATATATCCTGGTGGACTTTCCATCTGATCTCATGGGGGCATTTCCGGAGAAATCGTTGAAAACAAATTACGAAGAACTCCTGGAGGGATATTCGAAGGAGCACCTAGAGGAACTTTTGGTGCAGGATTTTCTTGAGGAGCTCCTGGAGGACTTCATGGAAGAACCTTTAAGAGAATTTTGGTAGGTACTGCTAAGGAATTTGCCGGAGGGATTCTTGGAAGAATTTTTGAAGGAATTCCTGGAGAAGTTCCTTAAGGAATTTGTGGAGGGATTCCCGAAGGTGTTTTTGGAGGAATTTCCAAAGGATTTTTTGGTGCAGTAAATCATACATTGACAAAAATTTAATGTATAAAATAAGTCCACGCTAACTGGTAATGATTTATTATGCCAGGACGACAATATTTTTATCGGCGCAAAGGTCCACTACAAATCCAAAAAATTTAAAATACTAAACCAAAACGTAAAGCCTGAAAATCTTATAATAAAAACCTTAGAAAACAAAGCATTACCATTTTTTCCCACTGTTTACAAAAACTCGATGTGTCAAAATGCTGCAAATTATAACGAAAATCAATAATTTATTATTATATTGTATATTTACGTGCAAAATTATGAGAAATAAAATTTAACATTTTTTAGAATTGTATTTTGGAAACATGAAAGAAAATTCCCGAACACCCCTAACCCAGCCGGCGAAAGCAAGATTTCTGCTGGCTGGTTATTACGTCGTTTTCGTCATTACGTCGAACATATTACGTTTTACACAGTTTCATTTCGGCGAAGAAAAGCCAATTACGTCACTTATTGTTACACAAATCAGATGTAATAATACATGCGATTTACGACGGCGATGATGTGCATCAAATCTGATGTGATATTACAAATTTTTTTTTGCTGTGTAGAGATTTGTTTTACTTTGCCTTCGTTCCTTCTGTATAAATCTCCCTTTATAAGCCATTAGTCGTTGTTCAATTTGTCGTATTAGTTCATCGTTAACACATTCGTCTTCAACATATTGTACAAGGTTTCTGAAATTGATAACTTTCTGCTTTCTCGCTGATTCTTTTAAGGTTGTGTTCCTTAAACCTGCTAAAAAGTGTATTCTAAGACTTTTTCTGCAAATATAGCTTCTATATCATCTTGCTTTAAATCATTTATGCATTCATGAATTTCTAGTGCTCTGTCAATATACGTGGGAAGTGGTTCTATTTCATTTTGTTCTAGGTTTTCAATCTGCAACATTACACTTTCCTTACTCATCTTTTTCTTGAACTGCCTCTTAAGATTTGTTTGCATCTCTGCCCATGTATCTGCCTTTACTCTATTAATATATTTTCCAGCTTTTCCTTTAAGTTTCATGAGAACCACATTCAGCAGTGTTTTCTCATAAGTGTTATCTGGCATAAGATCAAAAAAGTATTGGATTTGTCCCAAAAATGGTTCTAGCTCTTCGGATATGCCATGATATTCTGGGATGCATTTTACTATAGTTTTCATTGGGAACTGGTATTGGGTACCAGCTCCGTTTCCGTTTTGGCTGCCAGTCGACATAGACCAAAAATCATGTACATCATTTAGTGCCATTTTAGATTATGATTTCATACAATGTTTAAAAAATTAGTCCTATGGAGTGTTATGCTATATTATTTTTCAAACATTTTTCTATTATCGTCCGTATTTCAATTAGGGTAATTCGCCAAATGCTTCGTAATCCATTCCCATTTTTTGTTCGTCTGTTCGTACTGAATGTTTTAAATATTATTTTTCTTCTTTATTGTAGTGAATGATCAACTAAAATATTTAATTTCACTCTTGTTTTGTGATAACGTTTTACAATTATAAATGCTCATATTTTTAGTTGGAATTTCCTGCAACATTATTAACATTACTCTTTTGTACATGCATATGAAACTATCAAACTTTCACTCACCCAGACCTGTTATACATACTCACTGCTTCTTGTTCCTGTGGTACACTCGGCCTTCTGTACTTGCCATAATGATGTGCAATCCTTAGCTTCATCTCTGTCAATCGATCTTCTGATGTCTTTTTGCAATTCTTCGTTAGCAACCAAATTCCGCTGTTTTGCCTTTCTCGTACAACAAATTTTATTTATTTTTTCATTACAACCTGGTTTTCTGTCTGTCATCATTTTTGCTCCATCTGTTGATCATCATTTTTGCTGCTTTTCTGAACACTAGAACCCACAAGCGCAGTGCATTGGTACTGGTCCGTGTCCTTGATCACAGTATTAAAACTGTCACTTTTTCCGTTTCTTCATTTTACAGTACACTTTTTATTACCCTTAATTTCACACTTTAATTTCTAGCCTCTATACATTTTCCATTGTACTGGGTTTCTCTTGTCTTTTTCACTTCTTCCATTTTATAATACTGTTTTGATTCCCTTGAATGCCATGCTCTTATCATTTTTCTTCCGTTCATCAATGATCTAGCCGGCACTGGTTCTCACTGAATCAAAAATAGCGTTCCTCTGTTGCGAAAACAGTCTTTTTCCGCTGTCACCATATGAAACGAAGTGGAAATGTCCCGAGCGGAATATTAAGACGCTTCTACCACGATATATGAAGTGTTCGGGGCCGACGGCGCGGCACTGGTTTTTCGGGTTTTTCTAGTTCAAACACTCAATTACGATTGGAATAAGACCTTTTTATTTATGTAACACTATTTAGTTCTTACAATTATACTTTTCTTCTACTATGTAACACTTGTTTCTTATAATTACACTTTTTCCCTAGAAATTAAACTCAAATATTATCCATTTCAACGGATTTCGCACTATTTTCCGTATGAAGTTTTCACAAGTTTCTAACACTTTTTGTTTATCGATCCTTATTCTGAGACTCTAACACCGATTCTCAATTTTACCGCGACGGACTTTTTAACTGTTCACTTTTATCTTTTTCAAGAAGTTAATTAATTAAAACTTAGATCTCGATTCGTGCACTAGTCACGAGTGTCGAGGTGTCTAAGGGACAACCCTGATTCAATTGGAGTATTCGGTAGGCCGGCTAGGGAAACCTAGAAAGCGCCGAATTCCAATAAAGGTGCTGCTGAATATTTGGGACTGACCCTGACTCAATTGGAGTATTCGGTAGGCCGGCTAGGGAAACCTAGAAAGCGCCGAATTCCAATAAAGGTGCTGCTGAATATTTGGGACTGACCCTGACTCAATTGGAGTATTCGGTAGGCCGGCTAGGGAAACCTAGAAAGCGCCGAATTCCAATAAAGGTGCTGCTGAATATTTGGGACTGACCCCGAGCTCAATTGGAGTATTCGGTAGGCCGGCTAGGGAAACCTAGAAAGCGCCGAATTCCAATAAAGGTGCTGCTGAATATTTGGGACTGACCCTAACTCAATTGGAGTATTCGGTAGGCCGGCTAGGGAAACCTAGAAAGCGCCGAATTCCAATAAAGGTGCTGCTGAATATTTGGGACTGACCCCGAGCTTGGAAAAGCGCACGGTATTTATAGTCAATCCGAGTTCTGAATTTCATAATGATTTCATGAATTGCATCAGACTGGACTTTGGACCCCACGAAAGGTCCAAGAATCCTTAAGTAACGTAACCATTTTCCTCATCCCACATTTATCTATTCAGACTATGTGGTTTTAATTTTAACTTCGTAAATATCCTCGATTTTGAGGTTCCATTCATTACTCAACTTTGCATTCTTTATGGATGCTCCCTAAAGCTCTTTTGCACGAATCGCTTCATCAGCTTATTTGAAAAATCCATAAATTCCGAAACAACTTCCTTTTGATTCCAAATTTTTACAATAGTTATTTAATTTCTTGTCATAAGTTAGCTAATTCAGCCTTAATATTGGACTTCCATACTTTACGAAACTTTGCCCCCTTTTTTGGATGTCCCCTCTGAAATTCTCTTGGAAAAATTCTGCTCTCTTTCCACTCTCTAAAACTCTCTTATTTCGAGCACACATTCAAGTGGCTACTTCAATTTACTAATGTATTAATTCATATCAAGTCCTGCCCCTTTCTTTACACTTAAACTTGAACATTGCTGTCTCACAGAGTAATGTTCAACAAGTCCCAAATGTTTCATAATGCATGATACTACTAAACCAACGAAGTTGTGAAAACCTTCACTTAAAAATTAGTATTCGAACCCAGCATGGGTTCTTTGTAAAACAGCGCACCATACCGCCGAGCTATTAACAGCTACCGCTTGTATTACTCTTTGATTTTAAGTATACTCTTAAAAATCAATCAATCAATTGTTTTCTCTTTCTTTCAACTGGGCTTTGAATTAAATTCCCCTTTCCCTAAAGAATCATTACCCCTTCGGGTCGGCTCTTCCTTTTCCGAAACACTCAGACCCCAATATCAATATTTCCTTTCAAGTTTATATTGGTAAAAACAAAATCATGTTCTCTCTGTTTTTCATACTTGGCAACAAACCCCTTTATATCAATACACCTGTATACGTGTATGTAGATTCAATGAAGACTCTTATTGTCTCTATCATTTTGGCTAAGTTATTATTCCGCGCTCCTCACCCAAACAAATGCTTTCCTTAGTGTCCTATACATATGCGCCAATGCATCATCATCAATGACGATCGCGGCTATGTACCGCTATATCGTACACTGTCCAATATGTGAGCACGTTTGAACATGTCAATCCACCGCGCTCCAGTTAAGTAAATCTGACTAAGCTGTTTTCGCCGGTTTCGCCAAACCGTGATAAGGGTATGCGATATTTCACATAACTTTTAAATTGATGAAAAGTAAATTAACCCAACAATTCCTACATGCAACATTTTTAATTTATGTTGATTGCTTAAATTTCTTTGCGTTGAGTAATTGAATATATTCGGCCTTGTTTTTATAATGCCATCAGTATATAAAATTGTTTTAGGAAGGTGTCGGCACATAAGGCTGTGCACATCGTTGTACCACTAGGAATGACTTATTTTCTATAATTATACACTAATATTTGCTTATTTTTAGGACTTTAGCTGGCAGGTGTCGAGATCTCATCGGTGTTGTGTTGTTGGTCGCATGGTAATGGGTAGATACGCGAGATTGAACGTTTGTAGGTTCCACTCAAAGTTCGTAGTGTCGCAACGCGAACTACGCCATCATCTCCAGGGTGAATTTGCACAATTCGTGCCAGCGGCCATGATATAGATGGTTTTCCTTCATCTTGTACCAACACAATTTGCCCAACTTGGATGTTCGTCGCTGATCCAGCCTTCTTCCTTTGATGGTTCTGCTCGTAGAGGTACTCCTTACGCCATCGATCCCAGTGTTGTTGGACCAGCTTCTGCAGTTCTTGGTAATGTTGCAATCGGTTGCTAGGGATACTGGTGTAGTCTGGCTCCGGCAGACTTTGTAGCGACGTACCGACTAGGAAATGGCCAGGTGTGAGAACGTCTAGCTCCCCAGGATCACCCGACAATGATGTCAGCGGGCGACTATTCATGTTGGCTTCGATTTGGGTCAGGATGGTCGCGAAATCTTCATAGGACAGTTGAGTGCTTCCGAGTGTTTTCACCAAAGACGTTTTAGCTGTTTTGACGGCCGCCTCCCACAATCCGCCGAATGAAGGTGCTCGCGGTGGTATGAAATACCATTGAATTCGCTTCAGGCTGCATTCGTTGTTGATTGCTTCTCTCGTGCGCTTGTTCTCCAAAAGACGATGCAGTTCAACCAGGGTGTTATTTGCTCCTCTAAAGTTTGTACCATTGTCGGAGTGTATTTCCGTTGGCATGCCGCGCCGGGCGATGAAGCGGCGTAGTGCGGCGATAAAGGCTTCTGTTGACAGATCGCATACTAGCTCCAGATGTACGGCCTTTGATGCAAAGCATACAAAACCGCAATGAAGGCTTTTCGTGCCGCAGCTCGTCGGTGTACAGGCTTCAAGTAGACAGGGCCACAAAAATCCACTCCGGTCACAGCGAAAGCTCTATTTGGTGCGGTGCGTTGCTTCGGTAATTGGCCAACGGGTTGAACGATAGGGGTAGGGTTTTGACGAAAGCATTGCAAACACTTACGGAACACAGAGTTGGCGACTAGTTTGCCGTTTACAGGCCAAAATTCTTGGTGCATAGAGGCAAGTGTCATGCGAGGCCCAGAGTGCATACAGAGTTTGTGGTAGTATTCAGTGATTAGGTATGTGAGAGGGTGATGCTTTGGAAGGATGATAGGGTGCTTTGTTTGGTAATTTTCAGAAGAGTGATCCAGACGCCCACGCAGACGAATTAGGCTATTTTCGTCTAGGAATGGATGAAGCAGGCGCAGTGGTGAACGTTTAGAAACCGGTCGATTATTAGCCAAATCCTTGAGCTCTGCCGTAAAAACCTCCTGTTGTGCAACCCTTGAAAGGACTTCCTTGGCCTGTTCCAATTCATGGACTGATACGAATGTATTAGGACTAGGAGCGAATTTTCGTTGACATTGGTTTTTGAAGCGAAGAAGTAGAGCTGTTATTCTAACCAGTCTTTGGAAGGAAGAGTATCGGTAGAACAGAAAATTATGGTCCGATCCTGTTTGTGCCACAAAACCGATTTTCGTCGCTCCAGAAGATCTTCGGATGGAACTACGTTTGACTTCTTAGGCCAGTCGTTTTTCCTCGTGATAGCCATGATGGTCCACTCCCCAAATAGTGTTTCCGATCAATTCCTTGGGAAGCATTCCCCGCGAAACGTGGTCCGCTGGATTTTCGTTTCCGCTCACGTGGTTCCATGAATGGCCATGCGTTAGTTGCTGGATTTCTGCCGTACGGTTGCCGATGAAATTTTGCCATGAATTTGGTGTTGCTTGAATCCAGTGCAGAGTTACAGTCGAGTCTGTCCAAAACCAGCATCGAGTACCTTCCATGCGCAAAGCTTTCGATACTCGAGCGTACAACCTAGCCCCAAGTAAAGCAGCACAAAGTTCGAGTCGCGGTAAACTAATGCGTTTTAGTGGTGCAACTCTGGATTTGGCCGCAATTAGTTGAATCTTTGTGTTTCCTTCCTGGTCTTCCGAGCG
>NW_026943655.1:0-11815 GCF_024139115.2 Armigeres subalbatus
CGTCGTCATTCACAAGACTACAATGGAATGACTCATTCCAAATCTTATCAGCTTTATCAGTATCGTCATCAACGATGCGATGTCAACATTGGCATTTATCTGAAATTTGGTGAGGTAGAAATACATGAGGTGCAACAATTCGGTCGTGTGGACATTTTCGTCGACTGTAATAAGAAAGTGTAACGAAAAACATCCAATAGATCCTTTACCTGATTATGCTCTTGTGACGTTCAAAATAAAATTAAATATCTACCTACTCGTTTGCATCCAGCGAGGTTATCGAACAAGCCTGCGTACAAATCTTTCATCTGTCAGACATCGGACTCTTCTTCTTTAAAATTCATCCTGCGTTTTTAAGTCTAGGTCACCAGTCAACTCACCTTTAATATTACCGCTGCATCAACAGCATTCAACTTGACGCGTATCACAACAAAACAACCTCTGCTCAGGCCATTGCATTGCATCGGCCTTTACCTCATTCCCATCGGCATTGCGTGGCGTACGCGTGCCTGTCTTGCCCAGTAGTTTATGACTTCCTCTTTGGGTTAACCCTTCTGCCTACGGTACGGTAAAATGGACGCGATACCATTCCCCCAACCTAACGGGGTCCCACGTCACAAGAAGACGATGTACACGTTCCGTCCATTTATGGGTCAGCAGCGTACCGGTGACGAGGGCACTAAATAAATTACGTAAATCCGATAGACAAGCGTTGTGGTCGCACCATTGAGAAAGGCGGAAAGCAATAGTTTAACATTGGAAAGAAAATTTATTGTTATTACTTTTATCTAGTGAGTACATGACAAAATACTGTATTGCTTTGATAGGATACAAAAGATGCGTTCTGACATATTATTTGAATTTTGCAAAATGCACCAATGCACTGAAATTAGATATTGCAATAAATGTATTGTAGCAAACTTGTAGTTTACCAAAATGTGCGTTAGCTGATTATGGACAAGCCTTCCGGAATCCAAAACTAAATGCATTTGCGATTTCAAGGGCATCCCATTCAAAACGGAAGTCACACACCACTGTCACTTTTATTATACCAGGCATGCAGCGACGCACGTGTCAACCTTAATCCCAAAATAAATTAAATTTTTTTTTTTAATTTATGGAAATGTAACGTTTAAGGTCAATCCTCTCGGAATCTCAAATTAAATTCTAACGCGTTTAAGGCCAAGCCTCTCGAAATCTCAGACTAAATTCTGATTTAATAATTTTGGATTCCGGGAGGTTTGTCTTTAAAGGACTTGAAGGACCCTAAGTCCCAAAAAGTATTTTTTTTTTTTTCAAAAAATTATTTTTTTCGAGGTAACATCAGGTCTCGATGTTTCATGCTTTTTTAAGACATTTGACAACAAATTTTTTTTCAAAATTTTCCGGTTACCGCCAGTTTTGGTCAAACACTCGAAGAATTTCTTATCGGGGAATTTACGGGATGCCCTTATCCATAAGTCCTAGGAGCATGAGCATGAGCATGATTGACCGCCCACGGTTGCTACTCCGTTATTGCCAGGTCAGCTGTAGTTACACAGAGAACCAACAGATGAAGTTTGGGACTAACATCATCTTCAATGTGTAAGAACTGATGACCCATAAAATAAACAATACCAGCGCCGGCCGTGTCCGAATGCAGGTCAATTAGGGAATAGGTAGGAAATTGTTGACGTCATACTCGCTTTGATAGAAGCCGACGAGTCATCTGCACTTCCACGAGAGATCACTGGGATGTTGGATATATGGGGTAGGGAGTGTGGCAGGGTTCGTTTTGGTAAACGGTATGCCGTGTATAGCGTGTAGTTTGATCGATGAAAACAATACTAATTTTTTTAAAGGCCGCACAAAGCAGAACAAAATTTCGCTGATCGGCTGATCGTTCTGCTTACCGCACAAAGCAGAATCAAACTATGATGACCGGCCGATCGTTCTGCTTACTGAAGAAAACATGTCTAGACGCGATAATTAATCTACACACACGCACGAAGCAGGACAAAATTTCGGTTACCGGCCGATCGTTCTGCTTACCGCACAAAGCAGAAAAAAATTTCGATGACCGGCCGATCGTTCAGCTCCGATCTCCGATCGTTCTACGTCCAATACTAAACACGATCAAATCTGCACTCCACAGAAAAAAAAAAGAATTGAAAATCAGATAAAAAGTAAATTATTTGACATATTTTTCCATCCATTCATTCAAAATAAATTTAAATTTTTTTCAAGATTAGCTTTCTATTCTTTTTCATGCTCGTGATGAATTTGAATTACCTTAAGATTTGACCCGATTAAAGATGAAGCGAAGCCACTAGCGTTCTATTTATTCGCTGAATGAATCAAACTCATGCTATCGAAATTTGCAGTAAATGAATTAAAATTAAACGGGCAGCAGGGACTATGTCCAAGGGCTTGACGATCCCTCCCCAGGCTATCTGCGAGTTGTGGGGCTTGCCTAGGATGTGGTGGGGTTTGACAGTGGGCCCTGTTAAACCTCTATAAAAAGCTGCATGTCTCCGCAAGTAGGCCCCACCAAAGCGACCGTGTGCCGCTCAAAGCGCACAAGCCCAAGTCCTGGTGTTAGGTGGGACGCTAAACAGCCCTGACACGACGGCCCTCCGACGAGACAGGAGGTTTGCGCAGGCCCAATAAGCCGCCTAGAAAACCAATCATTACGAACAATATAAGAGATAATGCGACTCGATATAATCGGCAAAGACCTGGGCGACGAATACAGGATCACGATTGGAAGCTTGGAACATGGAATTGCAAGTCGCTAGGTTTCGCAGGTTGCGACAGGATGATCTACGATGAATTACATCCCCGCAACTTCGACGTCGTGGCGCTGCAGGAGATTTGCTGGACAGGACAGAAAGTGTGGAAAAGCGGGCATCAAACGGCTACCTTCTACCGAAGCTGTGGCACGACCAACGAGCTGGGAACCGGCTTCATAGTGCTGGGTAAGATGCGCCAACGCGTGATTGTCTGCACACCGTATCGAATGACAACGGCCAACGATGCATAAACTTCGCAGCCTCCCGCGGAATGGTAGTCCGAAGCACCTTCTTTCCCCGCAAAAATATCCACAAGGCCACATGGAGATCACCTAACCAAGAAACGGAAAACCAAATCGACCACGTTCTAATCGACGATAAATTCTTCTCCGACATCATGAACGTCCGCACTTACCGCAGTGCGAATATTGAATCCGACCACTACCTCGTTGCAGTATGCCTGCGCTCAAAACTCTCGACGGTATACAACACGCGTCGAAGTCGAACGCCGCGGCTTAACATTGGGCGGCTACAAGACGGTAGACTAGCCCAAGAATACGCGCAGCAGCTGGAAGTGGCACTTCCAACGGAAGAGCAGCTAGGCGCAGCATCTCTTGAAGATGGCTGGAGAGATATCCGATCCGCCATTGGTAGCACCGCAACCGCTGCACTTGGCACGGTGCTCCCGGATCAGAGAAACGACTGGTATGACGGCGAATGTGAGCAGTTAGTGGAAGAGAAGAATGTAGCATGGGCGAGATTGCTGCAACACCGCACGAGGGCGAACGAAGCACGATATAAACAGGCGCGGAACAGACAAAACTCGATTTTCCGGGAAGGAAGCAGGAAGATCGAGACCGTGAAGGAACGGAGCAACTGTACCGCGCTAATAACACACGAAAGTTCTATGAGAAGTTAAACCGTTCACGTAAGGGTCACGTGCCACAGCCTGATATGTGTAAGGACATAAACGGGAACCTTCTTACGAACGAGCGTGAGGTGATCCAAAGGTGGCGGCAGCACTACGAAGAACACCTGAATGGCGATGTGGCAGACGAAGATGGCGGTATGGTGATGGACCTGGGAGAACGCGCGCAGGATAGAATTTTACCGGCTCCGGATCTCCAGGAAATCCAGGAGGAGATTGGCCGGCTGAAGAACAACAAAGCCCTGGGGTTGACCAACTACCAGGAGAGCTATTTAAACACGGTGGTGAGGCACTGGCTAGAGCGCTGCACTGGGTCATTACCAAGATTTGGGAGGAGGAAGTTTTGCCGCAGGAGTGGATGGAAGGTGTCGTGTGTCCCATCTACAAAAGGGCGATAAGCTGGATTGTAGCAACTACCGCGCAATCACATTGCTGAACGCCGCCTACAAGGTACTCTCCCAAATTTTATGCCGTCGACTAGCACCAATTGCAAGAGATTTTGTGGACTACCAGTCGGGTTCTATGGGCGAACGTTCTACTATGGACCAGGTGTTTGCCATTCGCCAAATACTGCAGTAATGCCGCGAATACAACGTGCCCACGCATAATCTATTCATAGACTTCAAAGCCTCATATGATACAATCGATCAGGACCAGCTATGGAATTTAATGCACGTAAACGGATTACCGGATAAACTGATACGGTTTATCAAAGCGACGATGAATTGGGTTTTGTGCGTAGTTCGAATTTCAGGGCATTCTCGAGTACCTTCGAAACCCGCAGAGGGTAACGGCAAGGTGATGGTCTTTCGTGTTTGCTATTCAACATCGCTTTGGAAGGGGTAATACGAAGAGCAGGGATTAACACGAGTGGTACAATTTTCAATAAGTCCGTCCAGCTATTTGGTTTCGCCGACGACATAGATATTATGGCACGTAACTTTGAGAAGATGGAGGAAGCCTACATCAGACTGAAGAGGGAAGCTAAGCGGATCGGACTAGTCATCAACACGTCGAAGACGAAGTACATGATAGGAAGAGGTTCAAGAGAAGACAATGTGAGCCACCCACCGCGAGTTTGCATCGGTGGTGACGAAATCGAGGTGGTAGAAGAATTTGTGTACTTGGGCTCACTGGTGACTGCCGAAAATGACACCAGCAGAGAAATTCGAGACGCATAGTGGCTGGAAATCGTACGTACTTTGGACTCCGCAAGACGCTCCGATCGAATAGAGTTCGCCGCCGTACCAAACTGACAATCTACAAAACGCTAATTAGACCGGTAGTCCTCTACGGACACGAGACCTGGACGATGCTCGTGGAGGACCAACGCGCACTTGGAGTTTTCGAAAGGAAAGTGCTGCGTACCATCTATGGTGGGGTGCAGATGGCGGACGGTACGTGGAGGAGGCGAATGAACCACGAATTGCATCAGCTGTTGGGAGAACCATCCATCGTTCACACCGCGAAAATCGGACGACTGCGATGGGCCGGGCACGTAGCCAGAATGTCGGACAGTAACCCGGTGAAAATGGTTCTCGACAACGATCCGACGGGCACAAGAAGGCGAGGTGCGCAGCGGGCAAGGTGGATCGATCAGGTGGAAGATGACTTGCGGACCCTCCGTAGACTGCGTGGTTGGCGACGTGTAGCCATGGACCGAGCCGAATGGAGAAGACTCTTATATACCGCACAGGCCACTTCGGCCTTAGTCTGAATAAATAATAATAATAATGAATTAAATCCTGTTAAACTAAAAAAAATAATGGTATTTCGGCCGTGCACTAAACCGAAAAAAAAACACAAAACTGACGAAAAACTTCACAGGAGTAACTTTAAAATATATATATATATATATATGCAAAAAATAAATAGTCAGAATGAATTAAATTTAGATAATATGTTAACATATGAAATAAAGATAATATCTAAAAAATGTTTAAAATATATTAATAACAAAGCATACTTTCCTTTTTTTTCAAATTATCATGAATGCAGTATAATATGAGAGTCTTCAATAAATTATATAAAATATAAAATTAATATATATAAATTATAGCCATGAAGCATAAACATCATAAAGAAGATTATCAGTTCTTCAGTGTGATCGAGGTAAAAAGCGTATAATACTTTTGTAGGGAACGATGAGGGACTAGACACATGACTCATGAACTGTATTAGGCTGATTTGTTGACCGAAGACGTGTTTAGGCTTGTATGAAGACATGTGCACAGGAAAGGGATATTAGCAATACTTATATTCAGCAGGAAAAACGGTCGCGAAGGATCCTTCCAAGTATATGGTAATAATATTTTGTGCTCACCTTGTTGTTGAAACCCTTTACCTTATGACGGTTATCGTCTATTTCATACCAAAAATAACGAGCAAACCGTTGAATCTGCTACCTTTATGAAAAATAGCTGCTGTGGAATTGACGGCATTGCGCCCACACTTCAGTTCTTCAGATTGTCCTGCGCGGGCCTGTCCTGTTCCGTTTTTCATCATTGTCGTATTGTCATTTTCCCTTATCCATAAGTTCTAAGAAAAGAATAATACTTTCCCCAAAATTTCTAAATGGAGTTTTAGAAAATTTCTTTTATCAGCTCCTCGAAAATTACGATTTTCAGGCATGTTCTGCAGCAATTTTCTGTTATCGCAGCTTAGTGTTCGTTAGCCACTTCCACAATCATTAATTGCGAGGTTTCTATATCGATTCACCAATTTTACATTTCTGTGTCATAA
The DNA here is from genome assembly GCF_024139115.2 of Armigeres subalbatus. Lineage (NCBI taxonomy): Eukaryota > Metazoa > Arthropoda > Insecta > Diptera > Culicidae > Armigeres > Armigeres subalbatus. Next base: position 6,442 of record NW_026943655.1, read on the forward strand.
AACTAAGACGATGGTGCTCATAGGCATAGGGAAAACACACAAAAACTAGACCGTAGCATAAAATAATTCCAATCACTGGCTGAGGCTGAGAAAGGCACAATGCAGGATTTGTGCTGCATAGTATTTCCACAAGGAATTGCACTCTCTCCTGGACGAACTTTTGAAGAAATTGGAGAAATCACTGGAAGAAATTGTAAATATATTCCTGAAGACATTTTTGAAGGAATCCTAGGTGAATCTTTTAATGGTATTCCAGATAGATTTCCTGGAAAAGTTAATAAGACATTCTTGTAAAAGCTCCTGGAGGAATCCTTAGAGAAATTGCTGAAGAATTTCTGTAGGATTGATGAAAATTCCCGAAAAATTTCTCTAGAATATCTCCAGAATTCCCGAAGAAATGCTTTGCAAATTATGGAACTTTCAGAAGAATTCTTTAGAAGTTTCGAAGGATTTTTTCAAACCCATGTAAGACCTCTGTAGAACCGTATGAAATTTCCAGTAGAGCCTTATTCCGCAGCCAGTTTGTGAATAATCCTGGATAGTAACATACCGCATTCACCCCAAAAGTAATATTAATTTAAGTAAACAATACAATCTTTCGCACACTTTTTCGCCACAATGCAGTGTTCCCCCAAACACACACGACGCGACAGTCGCGACGCGATTCTATCGCTTGGCGACATCGATTCTGTCGCCATTGGTATGAAGCGTAAATAGAACATTGCCTGCAACGACCCAACGATAAAATCGCGGCGACTAATTGGCGGTGATGAAATCGCTTAGGTCTGGGGGAGCCTTTAAAATTACATTCACGCGTACAAATTGGGTCGACACACAGGTCTGACGGAGATCAGGAGCTGCAAATCTTAAGTGCTGTGCTCGTGCTTCCAGGTTCGTTAAGGTTTATCTTCTCCAGAACTTCCGATTATTAGCAGGGTATATCTGCTCTATCGCTTCATCCCTTCGATTCTCTTGCTGGCGTTTTTGGCTTTCTCATATTACAAAATTGTACCGAAAAGCTATCATTTCACTCCAAAATTGAGCATTTTATAGAAAGAACAATACACTGCCGTAAAAAACCTTCCGGATTTCATTAACTTGCCTTATGAAAATTAGCCACAAGGAAACACTTTGAAAATCACAAGGTTGCCTTATGATGCTGAATGAACTATGGATGAATCAGAACCATAGTTGATGTTTATGTTTCTCTTAAAATTGCCTCATGCGTTTCATTAGACAACCTTATGAAATACAGTAAGTATGCCTTATGAAATTCTTAATTGAAATTTAATTTAAGTTTTTATAGATTATGTTGATTTTTCTTACAAATACGGAAAAATATACCATAATAAACACTTTTTTTTAAACAGGATGAAGACTTTATTAATCAGTCATCTTTCCTAATTATTGTAAATACAAAATATAATAAATTCCTCCGGAATTTTCTCCAATAATTCCTTAATTTTTTCTCCAGCGATTCTTCCAGGAATTCCTCCGGGAATTTCTCCAGGAATACCTTCGGGAATTCTTCCAGAAATTCCTCCAGGAACTCCTTCGGAAATTATTCCGGGAATTCCGGAAAGAAATCATGGAAACATTCCCGGAGGAATTCCTCACGAAATGTCTGGACAATTTCCGAAAGAAATCCGGGAGGTATTCCAAGAGGAATTCCCGGATTTCTTTCGGAAAACTTCTTATTGCCTTGTGGACATGTTCCTGATTGATCCTGCCCATATTCCGACCTGTTTTCAAAGACCTTACATCGGATGCCTTCACCTTATCTTCTACGGAATGGTTTAACTTGTCTTGCCAACCATTCAGTTGAGCCTTCTTCTGTTTTCGCTTGGTTCAATCTCCGCTACTGCTGTGGCAACCAGTTTCGATAAGTCTCCGCCTTCAGTGGATTGTCCGGAAGGGATTCTGGCAAGGTGGTTCCGTTGCCACTACTCAGATTCATTGGCCTTTTAAAACGCCGTGTACGACGAGCCGATGAAAATCGATTTGCAAAAACTTCGCAAATACTTCGGATTCGGCGAGACTAGTCTTCGGTTCCAACTCGACAGACTGTTCATTAGCGCCGTGTAGCGACAGGAACAGGAACTGCTTCCGCTGACATTTTGATGTTCACGGTTAAAGCTCTTCGGGTTAGGATGCGGCGTTTCAATGTTATCGGAATCGATCTCGATCTTATTATTCGTCTATTCATCATAGAAGTGGTGCGTTCAACGACCTCTTCGTGGTAGGGGTGCAACTGATGGGGTAACTGATTATCGCTGGTGCTGGTGCATGATAAGTTGATAGATGAAATCGTGGGCGAAGTATTATCCGTCGGTTGTATGTAGGTAGATTGATTATTTATCCGCAGCTTCTTTTATGTACTTGCTACAGCTCGCTACCATTCGTTGGCCTTATGTAGATGGATTGTTGGATGGATGGCTTGTTTTCTTCGTTTTGCTTTGGTGCAGTGACTGCGCTTTCGGGTTGTAAAGTGTTGTCCGATCCTCGGCGAATGAAGATTTGCAGCCAATCGGATGGAGGTCGATCCCCATTGGATAACAGATTTTCGTTTGTCTTCCTCAAGTTTCGACTGCTTGTTTGAACTTGGACCAGTACTTTTCCTTGATCGTTGCCTTCGATATCGTCTGACGTCTTGATCCTCTTGGCTGTTCTAACTGGATTTCCGCCATGCCGATTTGTCCCGAACTGACCGTAGTGCACCTAGAGTGGTAAGAAAAAATAATTTTTAACCACACAGAGTGCCATAAGACTAGTTTGTACAATCCCATTGAATTCCACCACTTAATTGTATCTTGACAGATACGTATTTCGACTTCAACAGTAAGGCCGTCTTCAGTGTCTCGTACTTGACTCGACTCGTCGAGTTCGTCTTATGAAATGAAGTGGAATGTCACTAAAAAGCTCAAAATAATTTTTATAACACACAGAATGAATAAAAATGTCTGATCGTACCGGCAATTGCATCCATAATTCTCATGGCATCAGTCTTTTCAAGTGCACTGGATGGCTTTCAGTCAGGATAGACAAGTTTGTAGTTCGATGGCATCTGATCCACCGTATTCTCCGGCGGAGTTATCGCCGGGGGTTTTTCCTCCGATACAGGTTCCAACTTACTACCACGATCACTTTCATTGTCAGTCTCATACGATCGTCGGTTGACGGCGGGCATTTTACGTTTCTTCTTCAATTCTTCGGTTCTATAGTATAGACCACACTCTTAGATTTGTTAGTTTTGAAATAGTTTACCCGTACTGTTTATTAGTCATTTACTTTAAACGCTGAAATAGACTAAAACACAAAGAAAATATGAAATCTGAAAGTATACCTTAGCTTAGTTTCTTTTACTGGCAATGGCTTCCTTTCGGCCAATGGTGTTGGCGAGCTCGGTCGCTCCCGATCCGCTCCGAAGTCCTCATTGAGCAGTTCAGGCCGCTTTTTGCTGCCACTATCGGATCTTGGTCGACGAGCACAAGACCGACCCAAACTACCGCCATACTCGCGGCTGCAATTTTCATGACCAGACGACCGAAGCAAGTCTTCCTCTTCGGAAAGCACCCGGCTTCTCCTTCTAGGTAGACTACTATTTGGTTTGATATCCGGCGAAGCGCTATCCTCTCGCAGCATCACCGGATCTCCATTGCTAATGAACGATCCTATCCGCCTTCGGAACATGGCTGGGCTGTATCGCATGTCATACTGCAAGGGATCCACTGTTATCTGAATCAGATACTGGAGTTTCCAGTTTATTTGCTATGGAAGGTATACAAAATATCACGCAATGTGTTACAAATAGGGTTACACGAAAAAATGCGAAGCATACATTGCCGTCGTTTGAGAGCTCGCTATTCCTCCCTTTGTTTCCGTCGGACCCGTGCTTGTTCTACCTGGATACGGCGCTTATAGGTGCCCTTGACAACTTGAATGCCCTGAAACATTCCTCCATTTTGAAGGTGGCGAAGTCCTCACAGAAGAAGTTGGCCAACTAAAGTAGCATCGTTTCCGGTTATTTCAGCGCTGTTCTGTAGCATCAAGATGTTCCGTTCCGCGGTCTGTAAGCAAAATTTTAAAATGAATTAAGGTACACCGGGGCAAGTTGAAACGGTTTTTTCAAAGTTGAAATTTGAAGTGCTGTATAAAAATCATCCTTTGATAAATTTTTAATCCGTTTGCGGTGTTTGATAGTTCGGAACAAATATTATGCATAAAAAATAAGCAACCTTACCAAACTTTTTATAAATATTTTGTTTACTGAAAATATTTTTTTATATGCATTGTTTCAACTTGCCCCACATATCGGGGCAAGTTGAAACACTGCGATATATACAAACATAACTTAATTTTGCCGTATTAAAAACAAAATATATGTACTCAGTGAGACTCAAGATCCACGAGGTTGTCAAGGTGACTGTACTGGGCTCGCAAAAGAGTCCCATGTAATTTTTTGACGGTTTTTATTTTCTTTCATAAATTAGCTTAAAATTGTCTCCTGTTTCATTCCCATGATATCAGTCTTCTCAAGTGCACTGGATGGCTGTCAGTAGGGATGGACAAGTTTGTAGTTCGATGGCATCTGATCCACCGTATTCTCCGGCGGAGTTATCGCCGGGGGTTTTTCCTCCGGTACAGGTTCCAACTTTCATTGTCAGTCTCATACGATCGCCGGTTGACGGCGAGCATTTTCCGTTTCTTCTTCCATTCTTCGGTTCTTTCGTCGGCTTCGTTTGCTTGCAACCATGACTCGATCTTTTGTCGCCATTCGCTGGAAATTCTATTTCGATTAGCATTGGAGAACAGAAACCATTAGCATGGTAGCCAAAATCTCATTTTGAAGTATAAACCACACTCTTAGATTTGGTAGTTTTGAAATAGTTTATCCGTACTGTTTATTAGTCACTTACGTCAAACGCTGAAATAGACTAAAACACAAAGCAAATATGGAACCTCAGATTAGTTTCTTTTACTGGCAATGGCTTGCTTTCGGCCAATGGTGTTAGCGAGCTTGGTCGCTCCCGATCCACTCCGAATTCCTCATTGAGCGGATCAGGCCGCTTTTTGCTGCCACTATCGGATCTTGCTCGACGAGCACAAGACCGCTCCAAACCTCTCCAAACTACCGCCATATGAGGATAGATTTCCTCTCGCGGCTGCAATTTTCATGATCAGACGATCGAAGCAAGTCCATGAGATTACCTTCTTCCTCTTCGGAAAGCACCCGGCTTCTTCTTCTAGGTAGACTACCATTTGGTTTGATATCCGGCGAAGCGCTATCCTCTCGCAGCATCACCGGATCTCCATTGCTAGTAAACGATCCTATCCGCCTTCGGAACATGGCTGGGCTGTATCGCATGTCATACTG